>NW_006438867.1:1121624-1158651 GCF_000325575.1 Pteropus alecto | reverse complement strand
CTAATATATAAAATGGCTTTTCAATCCTTTGAAGATTTGGAAAAAGTCCTTACTGACCCAGGTAAATATTAGAATCTGATATATTGGTCATCTGGATGTCTTACTTGGAAAAAAATGTTTATTCAGTTCCTCTGCCTATTTTTTTAATTGTTGGATATATATTTTGTATATTAACCCCTTATCCAATACATGCCTTGTAAATATTTTCTCCTATTTCATAGGTTGTCTTTTCATTTTGTTGATTTGTTAATTTGCTGTGCAGAAGCATTTTGGTTTTATGTAGTCTCACTTATTGATTTTTGTTTTATTGCCTATGCTTTTGGTGTCATAGACAAAAAAATCATTGCCAAAACCAATATCAAGGAGTTTCTTCTCCATGTTTTCTTCTAGAAATTCTGTAGTATCAGGTTTTATGCTTAAGTATTTAATCTAGTTCCAATTAATTTTTGTGAATGGTGTAAGATAGAGGTTCAATTTAATTTTTCTGCATGTGGTTATCTAGTTTTCCCAAAACCGTGTTATGAAGAGACAAATCTTTCCCCCATTGAGTATTCTTAGCTCCTGTATCAAATATCAGTTGACCATATATATGGGGAATTTTTCTGGGCTACATATTCTGTTCCATTTATCTATGTGTCTATTTTCTTATGCCACTACCATACCGTTTTAATTATTAAAGCTTTTTAGAATAGTTTGAAATCAGGAAGTGTGCCTTTGGCTTTGTTCTTCTTTCTCAGGGCTGCTTTGGCCATCCAGGGTCTTTTGTAGTTCTATACTAGTTTATAACTTTTTTTCTAATTCTGTAAAAATATTATTGGAATTTTACTAGGAATTACAATGAATCTATAGATGGCTTTGGATAGTTAGAACATTTTTAACAATATTAATTCTTTCAATCTATGAACACAGGATGGCTAACACATATATGAGAGTTTCAAAATCACTAAGTAGCAGAAAAATGTAAATCGAAACCACAATGAGGTATCTCACTTAATACCTATTAGAATGGTTATCATCACAGGCTAAGAGATAAGTGTTGATGAAGATGAGGAAAAAAGAGAACTCTTGTACACTGTTGGTGGGAATGTAAACTGGTTCAGCCACTATGGAAAACAATATGAAATTTCCTCTTAGAATTACGGATGGAACTATCATATGATCCGGTAATCCCACTTCTGGGTATATATCCAAAGGAAATGGAAACAAGATATTGAAAATATATCTGTACTTGCATGTCTACTGTGGTATTATTCACCATAACCAAAATATGGAAACAATCAAAGTGGCTATCAATGGGTGAATAGATTAAAAAATATGGATATTTTTATAATGAAATATTATTCAGCAATGAGAAAGAACACAATTTTGTCATTTGTGACAACATGAATGGGCCCTGAGGGTATTATGCTAAGTGAGATAAACCAGACAAAGACAAATAGGAAACAATATTAAAAATGTGTGAAATCTAAAAAAGCCCAACTTGTAGAAGCAGAGAGTAGAATGATGATTACTAGGGAATGTGGTGTAGAGGGCAGTGGGAGAGGGGAGATTGAGAGATGTCATTAAAAGTTACAAACTTTTTAAAATTAAATTTATTGAGGTGACACTGGTTAGTAATACATATAGGTTTCAAGTGTACAATTCAATAACATGTCATACGTACAATGTATTGTGTGTTTGCCACTGAAAGCTAAATTCCTTCTGTCGCCTTAATTTGACCATCTTTACCCTTATCGACTCCCCCCTTCTCTATGGTAACCACTAAATTGCTGTCTGTGTCCATGAGACTCTGTCTTGTTCATTTGTTGCTTTCAGTTTTATATCTCACATATGGTGCTCAACTTTTTTCATCCGATTTATTTTGCTTAGCATGATAATCTCAAGAACTGCCCTTGTTGCAAATGGCAGTATTTCATCTTTTCTTATGACTGAATAATATTCCATTGTATATAGGTACCACATCTTCTTCATCCAATCATATATCACAGGGCACTTCCATTGTTTCCATGTCTTGGCCACTGTGAATAATGCTGCAATGAACATTGGGGTGCATATGTCTTTATGAATAAACATTTTCAATTTTTGAAGGAGTAAAGAATCAGAAGAGGGGTTGCTTGGTCATATGGTAACTCTATTCTTAATTTTTCTAGGAACTTCCATACTGTTTTCCATAGTGGCTATTCCAATTTACATTCCCATCAGCAGTGTATGAGGGTTCCTTTTCCCCCACAACCTCTTCGACACTTGTTAATACTTGTCCTGTTGATGATAGCCATCCTAACAGGTATGAGATGTTATCTCATTGTGGCTTTGATTTGCCTTTCCCAATTAGCTAGTGAAGTTGAACAATGTTTTATATGTCTGTTGGCCATTTGTATGTCTTCTTGGGTCAAGTGTCCGTTCAGGTCCTCTGCCCATTTTTTAACTGGATCTTTTTTAATGTTGAGTTGTATGAGTTCTTTATATATTTTGGATATTAGCCCCTTGTTGGAGGCATTGTTTGCAAATATCTTCTCCCATTCAGTTGGTTGCCTCTTTGTCTTGTCTATGGTTTTTTTTTTTTGCTGTGCAGAAGCTTTTTAGTTTGATATAGTCTCATTCATTTATTTTTGCTTTAATTCCCTTGCCTTTGAGGTTAAATTCATAAAACTAAATCCAGGGTCCACAAGTTAGTACCTATGTTTTATTTTATGCAATTTATTGTTTCAGATCTTCCGTTAAGGTCTTTGATTTGTTTTGAGTTAATTTTGGTGTATGGTGACATATAGCTGTCTAGTTTTATTCTTTTGCATGTGGCTTTTCAATTTTCCCAGCACCATTTAATCAAGAGGCTTTCTTTTCTTCATTGTATGGTTTTGGCTCCTTTGTCAATAATTATTTGTCCATATATATTGGGGTTTATTTCTAGGCTCTCAATAGATGCAGAAAAAGCATCTGACAAAATACAGCTCCATTTATGATTAAAACATATGAGTACAGAAGGGAAGTACTTCAACATAATAAAGGCCATAAACGACAAACCCTCAGCTAATACCATGCTTAATGATGGAAAACTAAAAGCTTCTGTCTAAGATCAGGAACTAGACAGAACTGTCCACTATCACCACTATTGTTCAATATAATATTAGAAGTCCTAGCTAGAGCAATTGTGCAAGAGAAAGAATAAAAGGCATCCAAATAGGGAATGAGGCTGTCAAATTGCCAGTTTTTGCAGATTACATGATTCTCTATATAGAAAACCCTAAAGACTCCATCAAAAACTATTAAAAATAATATAGTAAAGTTTCAAATATAAAATCAATGTACAAAAATCCATAGTGTTCCTATATGTTAACAATGAATTTTCAGAAAAAGAAATGAAAAAAAATTCCTTTTGTAATTGCAAAAATAGAATAAAATGCTTAGGAACAAACTTACTGAAGCATGACCTATACACTAAAAACTATAAGACATTATTAAAAGAAACTGAAGAAGACATAAAGAAATGGAAAGATTTTTCATATTTACAGATTGCCAAAATCAAGAGTTAAAATGGCCATATTACCAAAAGCAATAGTCAAATTTAATGAAATTCCCATCAAAATCCCAATGGCATTTTTAAAGAAATAGATAAAAAATCATTAGCTTTGTGTGGAATTACAGAAGACCCCAAATAGCCAAAGCAATCTTGAGAGAAAAGAATAAGCCCTAAGGCATCACATTGCCTGACTTCAAATTATACTACAAAGTGACAGTAATCAAAATAGCATGGTATTGTCAGAAAAACAGACACACGGACAAATGGAACAGAATTGACAGCCCTGAAATGAAGGGTACAAACCTGTTGATGAATAAGTACTGGAGATTTAATGCACGGCATAGTGATTATAGTCAAGAATATTGTATTATATACTTCAAAATTGTTAAGAAACTATATCTTCAATATTTTCACCATAAAAAAAATTATGTGTTGTGGTAGAGATGTTAGCTAACGCTACTGTGGTAATCATAGTGTAATATATAAATGTATCAAATAAACACATTGTTCAACTTAACCTTACACAATGTTATATGTCAATTATAACTCAATTAAAAAAGAATAAATCGTGTGATAAAGAGCTTAGATTCTTTAAAAGAGCTAATAGAAAAGCTCTTTGCCTAAGTTGTTACATTTCTAATTTTTATATCCTTATTTTGTAGATTCTTTACTTTTTCTAATGATTCTTTCAGAGGAAGTGTAAAAAATATGTTAGTTCCTAGAAAATATCTTATTTGGATGAAAAAAATTACCAAAGGCTTACTTTGTAGTAAAGTCTCTGAGTCTTTGTAAAACATGATTGAATCATTGACTTATGTAAGTACTATTAAAAACAATAACAACAACAAAAAACCCTTTCCATAATGATCTTACAAAACCCAAACTACCAGCAGAAGTTCTTAGGAGAATTAATTTGTCTTAAGGGAGCAAAGATACAGAGTGTTCAAGATGGATTATTTGTTGACCCAATTCATATTTGAACATGACCCCATTGAAAGACTAAGGTAACAAAAGGTCAAGACGTGTTTTTTTTTAATTTATTGGGTTGACATTGGTTAATAAAATTATATAGGATTCAAGTGTACAATTCAATAATACATCATATGTATGTTGCATTGTGTGTTCAGTACTCAAAGTCAAATCTTTAATTACCATATATTTGATCCCCTTTACCCATATCTACCTCCCACCTCCTCCCTTTACCTCTGGTAACTACTAAACTGTCGTCTGTATCTATGAGTTTTTATTTGTCTTGTTCATTTGTTGATTTCAGTTTTTATATACCACATAACTGAGATCATGTGGTTCTCAATTTTTTCTGTCTGACTTATTTTGCCACTTCTTTATCCAAATCATCTGTTGAAAGACACTCAGTTCTTTGCATGTCTTGGCTACCTTGAATAATGTAATGAATATTGGGGTGCATATATCTTTATGGAAAAATGTTTTCAAAATTTTGGGGTACATATCCAGTAGAAAGATTGCTGAGTCATATAAACTGTTCTTAAAAGCAACCACAAAGATGCAGGCAGACTTCCATGACTCCAAATTTATGAATAAAGTTCAAGACAATGTGTCCATAAGAAATTTGGAGAAAAAATGAAAAATTAGGCATAGATATATACAACTAGATATAGTTGTATAGCTTGAATGACCTTGGACCCAAAGTTTCACCATCGGATACCATATTCGGTCCTTTCATTTCAAAACTAATGTTACAGCTACCATGACCGGGAATGGATCAATTTTCTAAGCAGGGTATTCTGAGCTTACAACTAAAAAGGCTTATGATTGGGCATTAATTAATAACAATTTTTGGAACTATAAATGCATTTAGAATATTCCTATCAAAGACATTTCTGAAATGTAAACAAATCTCTCAACATGCCTTGTCCACAGCCTTATAAGGAAAACATAGCATGAGATGAAAAAATTCAACTAATTACTTGAGGTAAATAGCATTTTTTCATTCTAGTCTATAAAATGAAGATTTGTGAAATTTAAATCATGTTAGAGGTATTGCCACTTTAATTAATTGAAAGTCAAGAGTCTCACCTAATCCGACCTGAGTCTATTTTGGCGAAACCAAATGCTTTAAAAATGTTTTATAAATTAAGATGCAATATAATTTGATCATGATTTGTCCTATATAGCCAACATTATATTTGAATTGTATATTTAAATAGTACTTTTCTATAATCTTCTTAATGATATTTTGAAATTTATAGATTTTCAATATTGCTAATGGACAGATATAATTAAGACATAAAACTCCCACTGCCATGACACTATAATAATTATTGTATTATGACTAATTTCATCACTGGTAATAGCTATAGATTAAATCATGTACATTTTCATTGTTTCAGAACAGTAATTAAAATTTTGGGTGGCAGGGTTCTCTCCTGTTAATAATAAAAATGCAAGTAGTCATCATAGGACCACTTATACTTTTTTATATATCTTCTATATTGGTTCTTTTTAAAACTCTATTGAACAATGTGACTTTTGCTTGGACGAGCTATATATATGGTATTCACCTACGAGAGAGGTACCAGAACAACCATTGCAACCATCTGGGCATTTCCTTATGACACAGAGTTTTGTCTGTTAGGTGATTTAGCTGTTAATATCTTTACAGTCAGTGAAGATGAGCAGCTTAGAGGGTTTTAAATGAAAAGATTATTTCTTCCACCTTTGCCAAAGAGACAGACAGTGTTTTCTATGAGGGGTTCCTTATTTATTCTTGTCTCTAGGTCTAGGAGATCAGCTGCCACCTGCAGGTGCACCTGCAAACCTATTTTTATTGTTAGAAATAAGATATTTTGAGCCTCGCAAGGTTTTATGCCTCAAATGTAAAAAGCATATTTTGGCTGGAACTCTATGAGATCTATTGTTGTTATCTTCTCTCAATGACGCCCTGCTCAGTCTCTACTGATTCCCATAATCCTCTACACTTTGGCTTTCTGTGGTCTTAACCATTTTCTAATTTTAACAAAAATTGAGGTTGTAGTTAACTTTTTTCCCTTACCTGCTTTGTATTTTATCTATAAAGAGAGGGCAACTATACGCCTATTTTTAAATAAGAAATCCCTCCAAAGTACTAAATATTTAGGTAATACTTTAATGTCACTTTCTATAACTGTGCTTATACATCATTATATATTAATACTTTTTACTTACTGGAATACTATTTATCTTCATGTTATGACTACATTTCCCTCATAAATTAAATACTTTTATATGAATGAATTCTATTAATTTTAATTAACAATAACAGCTTAAGCTTGAACTTTTAAAAATTCAAAATACTCAAATAGGAAGCCTCAATATTCAATTTTTTATTTGGACTTAAATAATATTTGCATAAATTTATAGTTAGCATAAATCAATTATTTTAACAAACATTTTTAAAAAGACACATTTGCCTAAGAGCCATAACGTAGAGAAATATTCTTTTGAAGAAAGGGTTTTAAGTGAATAGGATATGAAATTAACATTGGAAAATGAGCATACCTGAATCTTGGAAATCAGAACTGCATTGCTTAAACAATTGAATTGATTTAAAAATTGTATTACCATTTCCCAGCAGGAAAGAGGAATCTAACATAAAAGAGTTGAGAAATAGCTAATGAAAATGTCAATATATCTCCTGTTTCTACACAAGGTGTTACTTTTTAAAATCCTGTTACTCCTAGAAGACTTAAGTCTTGTACAGTATTATTACTAATACTGTAATATCAGTCCACACTACATAAATATTAGTAAATATTTTTTCTAAAAGATAAAAATATATGTCCTACATATCCATCCAATTTTCAAAGACTCTGAGTACAACACTGAGAAGACATTTAATTTTGTTAGTTATCTATACTTCCAAATTCTTGTTTCTTATTCTAAATTATGTGTTGTTTTTAAATACTTTCAGTCAAATATACTCTAAATTGGTTTTGACTCTTTTATATGTTTTAATTTAAGGAAGTTTGCTACTTAATATATTAAAAAATCAAAACTTTGCTCATTGAGTTTATGTTTAAATATAAACGATGTTACTAATAGGGGATCAAAAATGATCAAGCTATTTTAAGAAAATTATTTCCCACAAACTCAACCACAATCACTATCACATTGAAATAAATTAATTTCCATGTCAATTCTTAATTAAATTTTAAGACATGCAAGAAAGTGTTCTGATAATATTTCTTGTGTTATATCTATATCTATCTATATCTATATCTATATCTATATCTATATTTTGCCTCTGAACCCTCTCTTTGACATAGTTTCCATTATGTATCTTTAGATTAGTACAAAGTGACTGAGGATATACTTTTTTTCTCTGCCATATCTGAAGAAAAAACAGAGCATATCTGGATCAGTCCTGGATAAATCGTACTCTCTGATTTTGTTCTTGCAAATCTGTATGTTGATTGCTGCTGGAAGAAAAGTAAAACAAAAAATAAATAAATGGGAATCTTTAGCACTATAAAATTTATATTCTAATGTCAGTTATCTTTCAAAGTTGTTAGTCATTACTTTTACTTGTTTTGGTCAGATGACTTTTCAATTCCCTTTGGTGGCTCTTACAAGCATTTAATTTTCACTCATGCCTCCTGAAAATTACCACTCCTTCTCTCTTAGGAAGCAATTGCACCTTCTATTTCACTGTAAAATATGGTCTATGACTGTCCC
Source organism: Pteropus alecto (assembly GCF_000325575.1). Classification (NCBI taxonomy): domain Eukaryota; kingdom Metazoa; phylum Chordata; class Mammalia; order Chiroptera; family Pteropodidae; genus Pteropus; species Pteropus alecto. Next base: position 1,150,442 of record NW_006438867.1, on the reverse strand, counting down.
ATGTCCTTTATCCATACTCATCTCTCTCTTTAGTGTTAGAGGCTTCAGTGTGTTTATTTGTTAAAGTCAAAATGCTTCACCTGCGCTCCTGTCTAAAATTTTGTTATATTAGTTAACCTTTCTTGCTCTAGCATCTTTGTGATGGTGTGCAAACATCATGGGTTTCCTATTCTTGCATACCTTGTCTTATCTCTTTCCTCTACCTTTTGTTAGTTACTGATAACACCCAAGATACTGGCAGGAGTTGTACAGAAAGGAAGATAGTATGCAGCCAGTGGCTGCAGCAGAATTCTCTGAAAAATTTGACATGACAGTGACAAGGAACAATAAAAGGTATAGATGGATAACTAAATTAAAAAAAAAAAGACAACCTAAACGTTTGTAGTATAGTTACTCTCAAACTTATTTTTTGAATCAACACACAAAATGTATGACATTCATATATGCAGCCTATTTCTATGCACAATTCCCAAGACATTGATAAATATATCATGATATATTATAAAATTAAATATAAATTTAATATTATTAGGATAAATATAAATGTTCTAATGTTTGATTACATTTTTTCAAACACTGCTACTTCATATTTAATAATGAATTATTTGCACCAAACTCCATTTTGCTGACATAGGAATGCTACAACATTGATATAAAGAACCACTAGTCTAGATTATAGTTCTCAGTGTGTGACCAGCATCATTAACATTACCTGGAAACTCGTTAGAGGTGCAAATTTTCATGTGCTACCTCATATCCACTAAACCAGAAACTCTGGGGCATAACCCAGAAATCTGATGTCCTCTAAAGTTTGATCTAGATGCTAGACCAATATTTTAAAGAATACACTGAATTGTAAAGTCACAGGTGTCAGAGTTAAAGTTGAGCCTAGGATATCTTTTTCCTAAGTAGTCCTGGGTTACACCATCTAGATAAATACTGTCTTGCACTTAGTAATTATTCAAATACAGGTCAGTTCAATGAAAGAAATAAGATTTTGTTACCTCTTTTGTTCTTGTAACTAAAAATTAGGAATTTTTATCTATTTGAAGAGAAAATAGCAAAATTATTCAGTTGTACTCAGTTTACCTTTTTTTTTTTTTTTTGCCCTGATACAATCAGTATATAGACAATAGACATCTACTTCTCTGTGCTTTATTCTTATATGGAGAGAAGCATTGAGGAGGAGTTAAAAATATACATACCAAGATTCATATTCTAGACTTGCACATACTTGCCATAAGGCCTTGAGACTTAGTGCCTTCATTCATGATTATAATTATCAAAAATACTTCCCATTTACAGAAGAAGGAAAAGACACATAAATTTAATGAATAATCTATCTAAAATGACACAGTAATGACAGAGGTGAATTGGAAATCCTAGTAAGTTTCTGAAGCTACTATCTGTTAAAATCTTAACAGAGCTTACCTCATACAGCTAGTGTGAGAATTAAATAGGGTAATATGCAGAAAGTCAATGTATTAAGCACATACATTCTCAATAAATATTAACCACTAGTAGTGTCGGTATTATAGTAATTACTAGTAGGCCAGTACCAAGAAGGATTCGCAGGGATTTCCACCAACAGGATGCCTTGATACTCTAAAACTCTGCCCACTCCATCCTGGAGCTATCATGTGCTCCCTTTTCCTTTCCTCTCCTGGTTCAGAGAAATACTTGCTCTACTGAAAAACAGGTGAGAAAGATTATAGCAGAAGCCATGAGTTTCTGACCTCCAAATTGTACTTTGATAGCCTCTCTCTCTTTTAAATAATGTGATTAGGATCCAGGGCATTATTTGTTTTTTCAATGCACATTCAGGGTTAACCTACATCTCTAACCATTGGGGAGAGAAGAACATGATTTCAATGAAAAAGTTACATTTGACATAGAAACAATCTGTGAGCTATAATTCAATTTTCATAATTAAATTTTGGTAATAAATTATTAGCTATGATCCTGTCACTTAGTGAGGGATTGTTACGTTCCTAGCACTGTGATATATTATTTTACATATTTTACCAACTATCCTATTCTTTAGATGTTTTTAGTCTCAGTTTATAGATGAGAAACTTGAGAATTAGAGATATTAAGTAATTTATATCAGGTTATCCAGTTAGTGAATGTGAGGGTCAAGATTCAAACTAGTGTATATGAAACATCAAATATGAGGCTTTAAATCAGTTTCTCTCAAATGACTGAAGTGGTTTAGGACAATTCAAATGACGGGCATTGTGAAAGTGTGTGATCGTGCTATCATTTTTCTCAAATGCTGTTAACCATAATATTCCATCAACCAGAATATTCCATCCTCCTAGAGTAATTTACTGTAAAAACAATCACATTTCAGTCTGAAATATGATCTTTTTATTAGTCAGATCATCAATAATTAATTTTCAGACAAATTTTACCTTTAACAGAATTTTTGCAAGCAGAAAATAATATGTATTTTCTTGCATTTTGATGTTTTTGTTTTATTCTCCAACTCTGTTGACAGGTTATGTCAGTGAAAATGCTGGGAAAATAAATCAAAACAACAAAATGGAGGTTGATTTCAGGAAAAAAAAATCCACATAAATTATTTAATTCTACTTTTCCATTGTTACTGTTGTCGGGTATCTGCTACTACAGAAAAAATATATATTTCTAGCTGTTTCAGAAAATGGGACTTTGTCTAAAAGGCAATGCTTCAAATGTAGATGATTAATAAAAATTAGAAATTTTAATGCAAATATTATTTAAAGATATGAGAAGTACATATTTAAAATATGTAGAATTTTTTTTTAAATATTAAAAATAGAACTACCATATGATCCAGCAATCCTACTTTTGCATATATAGTTAAAGGAAATGAAAAGAGGATCTCAAAGAGATATCTACACTCCCATGTTTATGGCAGCATTATTCACAACAGCCCAGGTGTAGAAATCACCTAACTGTCTGTTAATGAATGAATAGATAAAGATGATACAAACACACACAGACACACAAATGAAACATTATTAAAAATGAGAAAGAAGGAAATCCTGTCAATTGAGATAACATGGATGGACCTTGAGGCCATTATGCTAAGTGAAATAAACCCAACAGAAAAAGACAAACAGAAATTCTGTATGGTCTCACTTATATTTGGAATCTAAAAAAGTCAAACTCATAGAAATAGAGTGTATAAAGGGGGTTTCCAAAGGCTGGGGCGTGGGGTGGAAAAACTGGGAGAGGTTGGTAAAAGGTTACAAACTTTCAGCTATAAGATGTATAAGGTCTGAGGATATAATGTATGACATGGTGACTACAGCTGATAAAACTGTATTGTATAATTGAAACTTGCAAAGAATATAGAACATAAATGTTCTCATCAAAAAAGATACATATATAAGGTGTTGGATATGTTAACTAGATGTGGTAACCTTTTCACAATGAGTATATATATCAAATCACTACAGTGTACATTTTAAATATCTTGCAATTTTATTTTTCAATTATACTTCAATAAAGTGGAAAAAATATTTAGACAGTTGCAATATTATACTCCCCTCCCTCCCCACCCCCCACATCCCATCATCTGGGGAGAAACAGATCCAGTTAGAAGATAACTGAAACTTTAGCGAAGTCTTTATCCAAGAAAGCCTTCGAGCAGACCAGGGAGGTCTGTGAGAAGGCGCTCTTGGTCATTAGTACTAAGAAAAGTGGCATGATGGCTTTCTGGCAAATCTATATGGTGCATGGAAAAGAAAGCACTCAAGCCAGAAAGAATTAAGGACTAAAGTATTTGCTTTTTACAGGTAAGGAGTAAAAATGAGATGGTCAGGTTTGAGAGACCTCAAATATCTGTTCTTTCCTCAAGGAGTGTCCTAGGTGTCCAGAATTCCCTAAAATCCTCCAGATAGCATACCACAACGTTGGGGGAAGCCTGATTACCTCCCTCCAGATGTACCAGGAAGTTGGCTGAAGTCCCATTTCAGCCCATTGCAAAGGCCTGGTTTCCACAATTAGATAAAATCTATAGGTTTCCTGGGTAGGAGACTGGGCATGCAGCTATGGTGCCCAGATTCTTGATAGAAAGGTAGTTCAGGATGGGGTGAAGTGTGACCCTGGATCTTTATGCCTTCCAGCTTGTCCTTGTTGTTGTTGCAACTGATATGAAAATGGTATTTCATCTACATCATAGAATTCTACTGAGAAAAAAATGAATAAACTATTTATACATATAACAACTTAGATGAATCTTGGGGTTGGTGGCCAAGATATTCCACTGAAAGGGAATTCTGGCTTTAGGATGGGCTCTTCTGAAGCTCAGAGATGGTATACATGCTACTGACCATGAGATGAACTCCTTTCCATGGTAGCAGATGGAGTGTTAAGAACCATGGTCACAACCATGACATCAAATTTTGGACAGATATATAGGTTAAAAATTTCAGTTCAAAAGATAAACATGGATCTCCTTTCTGGGACATGACCAACCAGCACTGAGTCTAGAATACAATCGAACTTTTCACTATCTTTTGAGCAAACCTAAATGATACTTCACCTAGGCCATCTGCAAGGGCCTCGCTGTACTCAAAACCAATATTTAACTCAAAATGAAAAAAATTGGGTTCACAATAGGGTCCATGTTCTTATGAGACTCTAATGCAGCAGTCCCCAAACTTTTTGGCACCAGGGACAAATGCTCCTATGAGAATCTCATGCCTGATTATCTGAGGTAGAGCTGAGGTGGTGAGGCTGTGGAAAAAATTTAGATTCTCCAGTCCAGGGAAGTTTAGCACTGATAACCTAACTCTCACTTTGTCAGGCTGGAGCTAAAACCATCCTGTGTAGGGATTGAATCATGGCCAAGTCTGTATGGTGAAGATAGCATTCTCCTTATCCACCTTTGCATCTATTAAAACTAAAGCAAGGAACTTGTCAGCTTATGATCCCTCCTTTTTTTAAATTTTTTACACCTACAGTACCTGGTCTATCTAGGTGGTCTCCCATCCAACCAACTAAGCTAAGCCCGACCCTGCTTAGCTTCCGAGATCAGATGGGATTGGCCTTGTTCAGGGTGGCATGGCCGTAGACAGCATATATATTTTTAAAAAGACAAATAATGCATATATCAAGGTAAACAAGATTTGATTTGGATCACATGAAAGCAACTAGTAGTTACATTAACCACATGCTGCAATGATAGAAATGGTAAAATCAGAGTTAGTGTTTCAAAAGCAGGTTTGGATGATGTTATACGATCTGGTGCAATATAGTGTTAGGCACATTTGCAGAGAAACTTTAAGGAAATCTATTCTATCAAGTCTTAGGCAATTTTAGCAATAACAGTTATAAGTATAACAAACAGCAGTGAGTGATAGCACTTTCCCTTCCTTTTATAATGGACTTCGAATGGGAGAAATGAAGATTACTCAGAAAACCACAGTCCTAAAAAAAAGTCTCACCTCAATGACAGAGGTCAAATTGCTACTGAATTATATTGCCTCTATTTTCTGTTCAGTTAATAGTGTATTTACTATTCAATAAAAAAGAGCTATTAGTCGGAACTTAATTACAATTGATTTGTGCCACATTAATATAATTTTATTTAGAGTTTATTATTTTATACAAAATAGCTTTAAAGTGGTTGTTTCATTTCCAATATCAAAGACTTCATAATTTTGCAAGAATAATGTTACTACTGTGCTAATAAAAATTCATGTTAAAAGTTCCAAAATTCTTTCACAGTTGCTATATGCATCTCTCTATGGGTATAGCTGTATAGCTATATACCTATACTGTACCATAATAGAACATTTTTAAAAAAACATTTTGACTAAATTTTTAAGCATTAAAGTCAAATATATAAGAAGGACTTAAGTTTCTGACTGTGATGAAATGGCATATAGGGCAGCAGTTCCCAGCTTTTTGGCACCAGAGACTGGTTTCATGGAAGACAATTTTTCATGGACCTGGGTTGGGGGGATAGTTTCAGAATGATTCAAGTATATTATATTTACTGTGACTTTATTTTTATTATTATTACATATGACTCACTATAATGAAGAATCAGATGCCACCAGATGTAGCTGTACAATTGAAGTACAGAAACTCACTTGCCCCTATAAAGCCTGCCACCAGATGCAGCTTATCATTGCCGTTCACTGATAGGGTTTTGATATGAGTCTGCAAGCAACTGATTTATTATGGTCACTGTGCAGTCAAACCTCTTTGCTATGGTCCGTGCTCTTATGAGAATCGAATGCAGCGGTCCCCAACCTTTTTTGCATCAGGGACCGGTGCTCCTATGAAAATCTAATGCCTGATGACCTGAGGTGGAGCTGAGGCGGTGATGCTAGCACTGGGGAGTGGCTGCAAATACAGATGAAGCTTCACTTGCTTGCCCCCACCATTCACCTCCTATTGTGTGGCCCACAGACCACTATTCTTCTGTGGCCGGCAGGTTGGAAACTCCTGACCTGATATAAGGGACTAAAATTCATTCTGGTAAAGCCTAGAAAAGCTCGGTAAATATAAACAAACAACCCAATAAACAAACCTCTTTCTAAAGAAGAGTTGCAGAGTTAATTAGGACTTAGGGAGCCGAGAGCTCAGAGAGAAACTACAGAGAGATGGATTGATCTTCTACAAACCATGTTTCCTCTCAAAGCATTTGCTGGGGCAACAAGAACGTCAGATTTCCATGTCCAGTAAGAAGGAAGACAGATGGAAGTGAGTGTCACATTCAGCACTTCTTCTCTTGAGGCATTCATTAAAAATTAAGCTTTGCAGGAAAATAAGTAAGACACTTATCAGAAAACTTCTGAAAATTAGAGCACAGAATCTCACAAAATGTTGAGACAAAATTCATTATTCAGGAACCTGCAAGGAGAAGTAGTCTTGTTAAATGGCCACGGTTCTCAGACTCTGGAGACCTATAACATATTAATGGAGTCAACCAGGGATTCATAGAGCCTTGAAAAGTCTGAAAATTAGCAGCTAAGCAGCTCAATTTGTGATTGGATTAAGATGTCTACTCCATACTATCTGTCAGCCAGGGGATAGGGTATATCCTCTTTGGGAGAGGATGGCAAAGCTTCTACAATTTTTGATACACATTTTTCACCTTTAAATAAAACCTATGTGGCTTTCCAAGAAAATATTAAGAAAACCAGACCAAAACATAATCCTGTTATTGAAGGTATCAGCTTCAGGCTTTAAAGAAAATATTCAAGAATCTTCAGAAATTAGACAAAATAGAATACTTTATGAAGGATCTAAAAATATATAAAATTAATAAAATTAAAATGCTTGATGTGAAAAATTCAAGAATTGAAATTAATAATAAATAAGTTTAACAACATTTAAGACACGATCCAAAAAGAGAGAGAATTCATGAATGGGAAGATGAGGCTATAAAAAGTATCCAGATTATAGCACAGAGAGCAGAAATAAATGGAAAATACATTAAAAGAAGAATTAAAGGGATAATAGAAATACGGCACAGAGTAAAAAGGTAAAAACATGTGTAATTATTGGCCTTAAGGGGTAAAGAAAAAAAATCCAAAACTATATCTGAAGAAATGAAGATCAAGACTTTTCTAAAATTAATGAAAGATATCAAGACATATAAGAAATGTTCCAAATGTCAAGCAGTGGAAATCCAAATAAATCACCTAGGCACATTATTAAAAATCTCCTGAAAAAAAAAATACTAAAAGAAAACATAAAAGCAACCAAAAAATAAAGAACACATTGCTCTCAATGGAGTAACAATCAGATGGAAGCTGACTTCTCAACAGAAATGATAAAGTCTAATGTCAATCGAATGACATATTCACTGAAATAATGTCCAACCTAGAATATTCCACCCAATGAAAATAACTTTAAAAATGAGCTGAAAATAAAGACATTTTCGATTGAACAAAAACTTAGAAAATTCATCGCCACTGACAAAATTCACTAACACTAAACATAGTAAAGAGAACTCTTACTTCTCCACAGAAACATGGTTTTGCTAGAAGGAATAGAATAGAGCATCTAAAAGCAGCAGTTATGATACCTGCAATTTAAATTTTAAAAAAACTAAAATAGAAAATAGAACAGATATATAATTGTTCTTGAAAAATATGGACGTAGTTCCATAGTGTAGTGGTTAGCATGTCTGCTTTACATGCAGAAGGTCCTGGGTTCACTCCAGTGGAGCCACAGTCCATGGTCTACAGCCATGCCACTGTGAACAAGCCCAATGTCTGATCTCAGAAGCTAAGCAGGGTCAGACCTAGTTAGTACTTGAATGGGAGACCACCTAGGAAGACCAGGTGCTGTAGGCATAAATAATAAAAATAAAAATATATAAAAAAATTAAATCTATCTAGTTCAGTCCACTCCCCCTGCCCCCCAAAATGTATGTGCCAGCATGTGTAAAATTTATTTTTTTAAAGATGAATATAGTACCCCTCGAATTTAATTCAATCTATTCTAGGATAAGAAATAAAGACAAAAATAGCTCATCAGATGTTAGATAAATATTTTTTATGGTTATTTATTTCAACTAATCAGCAAACACTTTCAAAGTGCTATTAAAATTTTAGGGAAAATAAATTTAAAATATGGGTTGAATGAATTAAAATGTTAAACTTTAAAAAAGTAAATAGCTATGATTAGTAAATTAGTAATATAGCTTAAGTATTATGCTGTCTTGGATAAGACATTTGAAAATATTCATATATGTAGTGAATAATTTTAATATTTATCCTTATGATTATAGTGTGTTCATTTTAGTATAAAACACAAAAATGGCCAGAAATGGCTGGATTTTTTTTCCTTGTAATGAAGCAGAGAGTACAAGTGATCATTTTTCTTGAACAGAATATTAAATTCACTGTGCCCTTCCTTGTACACCAAGGAAAAATGTAACGATATGAAATTTCCTTTCTTAAAATCCTTTCCTTAATCCCTCTTAGCTTTTTTTTTTTTTTTTCTTAAATACATTAGAAAAAGAAAAGAAAGTTTCCTGATTAAATGGTGCTGGGAAAATTGAAAGGCCACATGCAAAAAAATAAAACTAGACTGCTATCTGTCACCACACACCAAAATTAACTCAAAACAAATCAAAGACCTTAACGGAAGATCTGAAACAATAAATTGCATAGAAGAAAACATAGGTACTAACTCGTGGACCTTGGATTTAGTTTTATGAATTTAACTTCAAAGGCAAGGGAATTAAAGCAAAATGAATGAGGAAGTAAAAGCAAAAATAAATAAATAGGACTATATCGAACTAAAAAACTTCTTCACAGCAAAAGAAATCATAGACAAGACAAAGAGGCAACCAACTGAATGGGAGAAGATATTTGCAAACAACGCCTCCAACAAGGCGCTAATATCCAAAATATATAAAGAACTCATACAACTCAACATTAAAAAAGATCCAGTTAAAAAATGGGCAGAGGACCTGAACGGACACCTGTCCCAAGAAGACATACAAATGGCCAACAGACATAAAAAGTGCTCAACTTCACTAGCTAATTGGGAAAGGCAAATCAAAACCACAATGAGATAACACCTCATACCAGTTAGGATGGCTATCATCAACAGGACAAGTAATAACAAGTGTTGAAGAGGTGTGGGGGAAAAGGAACCCTCATACACTGCTGGTGGGAATGCAAGTCGGTATAGCCACTATGGAAAACAGTATGGAAGTTCCTCAAAAAATTAAGAATAGAATTACCATATGACCCAACAACCTCTCTTCTGATTCTTTACTCCTTCAAAAATTGAAAATGTTTATTCATAAAGACATATGCACCCCAATGTCCATTGCAGCATTATTCACATGGAAACAATGGAAGTGCCCTGTGATATATGATTGGATGAAGACAATGTGGTACCTATGTACAATGGAATATCATTCAGTCATAAGAAAAGATGAAATACTACCACTTGCAACAACACGGGTGGATCTTGAGATTATCATGCTAAACAAAATAAATCAGATAGAAAAAGTTGAGCACCATTTAATTTCAATCATATGTGGGATACAAAACTGAAAACGACAAACAAACATGACAAACAAACAAAAACTCAGGGACATAGACAGCAGTTTAGCGGTTACCAGAGATAATAGGGGCTGGGAGGTGAGTAGATAAGGGTAAAGAGGGTCTAATATAAGGTAACAAAAGGAAATTTAACTTTGGGTGGTGAACACACAATTCAATCAATATACATATGATGTATTATTGAATTGTACACTTGAAACCTGTATAATTTTATTTCACAATGTCATCCCAATAAATTTAATTAGAAAAATATAAAGATAAATTAATACATGTAAAATACTTAGGACACTACCTTGGACTTGATAAGAAGTCAATAAATTTTATTTGTGTTGCAAAAAAACACAAATCTATCTCTAATCTAAAGAAATAAACTAGTAATGGTATTTCATCAGAAGTTTTAATTTTGTAGAAGTTACAATTAAATTTCACCTTGAACACGGAATCTTACCACAATTTTATAAATGTTCAGAATAAATGTTCATCATCCTTGCAATATACATGTGGAAGTGTGCTGGTGTGGTTGAAGAAGCAGGAAATGTGGATTTATAAGTGGCAACTCCCCTGTCATAGCCTCCAGTCCATGAGGGAGGAGCCATAAACCCAGGACCAAATAGACAATGAAGGGTGTCTATCTGTAAGTAGAGTACTGATGGAGTGCCTACTGTCGAATGTTGTATTGGAAATGAACTACAGGGCATATGAAACCCTTTGAGCAGTCACTGTGTTAAGTATACTTCTATATCCATTTCATTATAATTAAAATGATCAAAATAAATCCTGACAGACCCTGAAACACTTCTAAAAGCTAATTAATACCTATGCATTTTATGAGTTGAGATTCTCTTTAATCACGTTAATTTTGATACACAATTCTTGTATATTTTATTGATGAGATTTTCTTTTGAATCTTAAGACAGACAGCATTATAATAATGAAGGTCATCTTTTAAATAACATTCTTTAAATAAACTGAAATGAATTAAGATTATGTGTTTCAAATAGATCCAGGTTATTCAACAATGAATCATTTCAAATACTCACTTCCTTTATATCTTCTCAATCAAGTTGTCTCCTGCTCCTATTTTTACTTTGTAGATCTTTAGGTTTTAAAAAAATCACAGGCTAAAATATTATATTATAAAAAAATCTCTTTTGCATTTTGAGTTGCCAAAAATTATTACCATTAACTATTATTCTAAAAAGATGAATTTTCAATATTTAATTGCATTCAATATTTTAATAACAATCATGTAGTAACTAGTAAGAATGTATTTATAGTAGAAAGTTATGCTTCAAGTTCTGGTTTTAATGGTTCACTGTGAAGTACGACAGAATACAAAATGATTTTTATTCTTCAAGTTAAAGTTGTTGATATTTAATATGTTACAAAAATTCTTTATTATAATTACTTTTATAATAAAACACTTTTTTCATTACAGCTTCTTTTATTCATAAAAGGGCAAAATCATTTGCTGGTTCACTTTGTTTCAAGAACGTGTTAGAATGCTAAATACAAATATGAAGTTCAGCTCTCTAATTTTTCATATTACAAATCAAAATGTTAAGCTTAAGCTGTGAGATTTAAATGAAGCAAATAATCAAATAAGTCTTCCCCTCCTACCAACATTTTCTTCTAATGCAGCACTTGCAGAAGGACATATTTTTAGGAACAAAGCTATTCAAAATCCAGTAAAATAACAATAACTCTAAAATGTGAGTGTTCTTTAGAAATATTCCTTTTACTTTAATTATAGAGGATCTCAGAGGCTTAGAGGTAGGCACCATGATTATTTCATATAACGACTCAGAAAGCGAAAATTCTGGCTAAGATTGAGTAGGCCTAGAAATGTAAATACCCAAAAAAGAAATTTAAAAAAGATTAATATAGCTAGTCCAATCCTTTATTTTGGTCCCAATATTTAAGACCATGAGAAAGATGGTCTGTTTCAAGATCTTCAATACATTCTCAGGTGCAGACAGAAGAGCTTACTAGAAAACATGAACAGTGGATACTGAAAACTCCTAAATCATTCCAGAATGGATTCGCCCTTCTGAGAATATCCCAAGTCAAGTTTTTTTATTTTAAATGTCTCAAGGCAAAGGTACAGGGCTGAATATGCAAGTCCTTACCTCTCTGCTCTAAAACTGGCTACTTCTCTTTGGTTGACTTCATTGGTTCCAAGGAGGACTGGGCAAAATGTGAATGTATCACCACAAATCCAAAGAGTCTTTGGAAAACAACTTATGTTCTAAAATCTTTGGATGGCGATATTGTAATAAATATATAAAAGGAAAGCACCATCTTTAATAGTATCAATAATGTTTAAATTTTACAGTTGGAAAACCTAAGTTCTACTCATAGGAAACAGTAATTTGAAGCAAGAAGGATGCATTTAGATTTCTCCCATCATGACCCATTTTTTTTAATTCCAAGTATATACTATATTTATTTTAATATGATTGTGTTATTTTCTTAATGAGTTCTCCTTTACCATGAGAAAAGATCAAGAGAAAATAAAACAGTAAAATGTCTCTAAGATTATGAGATACTAGAACATGGTAAAAAATAAGAGGTTTATGAGACTCCTTTGTTTGAAATCCTAAAGAAAAAGAAAATATGTACCTCTCTGTAGTCTCAGCATCTGGAAGAGTAATGTCATGCATTAAATAAGTCTTTAAAAAGAATCCTATATGTGTGTATACATATAATATATTATAAAAATAATTTTAAAAGATTCGAGTCTTACTTATAAACAGCTTTTTGAATTAGATGATCTTCCAAGTCATTTATTACATATCGAATCATTTTACAGTTACAGATATTGGCAAATGACTTCAACTGTCTTTTATGGGCTACTCTACACTCTTTGCTAACAATCTGTATCCTCTTATCTCTGATCATTGATCTGTAGGCATTACCTTAAGAGCTTATCACCTAGGAGCAGTCTTCCACTCTTTATTAATTATTACTTACATAGCAATCTATGTATGTATGTATATGACTTTAGGTGAAAAAAAATGTGCTTGTCAAACTACAACTACTCAAACTACAACTACCACAGAAGAGCATTCGGTTAATGTTTTCAATGTGATCTTCAGTGTGTGCAGTTTCGCTCCACCTAGCATGAAAAAGATATTTACATAAATGATACCCATGCTGACACAAACAGTGGGAATGAGTATATATAAAGCATGACTGATTCCCCATTCTTTATTCAATGTACACTATGCACTATACCCTTCCTCTCATCATGTTTTTTTGGGGATTCATATTGGTATATGCCCAGTTACTTGAAAGAATAGCAAGGCAAAATAAAGAGATTGAGCTTAAGAGCAGACCAATCACCCATACATTCATTTATTCCATTCATGCTTTTTATTCAAAAACCATGTATTGATCACTAATACTAATTCTGTGAAAATAAAAATTACAATGCAATGTGCTGTAAACTATGATTCTGGTATGCACAAGGTACTAGCTTACATAGTTGTGTTATTTCACTACTATCATTTAGAGGTAACATATATTAAAAATGTAGCACAGTATCTCAAAACTTTTCGTATACTTTAATTTGTAACAATTCTAATCTCTATATAGCAGAATGAAAAGACTTAAAAAAAAAAAAAAAACTCATGTCATCCACAATTGGACATCATGTACTGTTAAGTCTTTGACATGAATTCTCAACTTAATTTGCCAAATATAATCATTCCAAAGAAATCTCTGACTTTTTTTAGTTCACTGTAGGTATTCCTGAGAAATATTTGTATCTGTCTTCTTTCAACTCGAACCACACTTCTCATGGTATAATGGAACAGAAACTCTCTGTTAAGAATTCCAATACAGCACCACTTAAATTAGAACACATTAATAATTAGTTATATAAGTCATGTGAAAATGAGTATTATAGAGTATCTAGCTGACTGGAAGTTATGTCCATTGAATAACTGTGAGTTGTTTTTTTAGTAATAATATGGTATTCAATGTATCACATAAATACAATGTCGTTATTATAACTGGCTTCATTATATAAACAAATCCAGCCCCGGATCCAGCCAACTATAGTATTATAACCTGTGAAATTAATTATTCTCAATTACAAAAGCATAATATTTATGAAAATCAAATTCAGTTAAAAACTTACACATTTTTTTGAGCATCCTTTGGGTTTCTTAAAAGTGTTACTGTTTAGTTCAGGAGGTAGAGCCCTACCCAACTGAAGACAGAAAGGAAATTTTAAAGGAGACAGTAATATTGACCTAGGCTTATGTGCTTAGAGAACATTTTGATAGGAAGCAATACAGAGGGAACTTTGCCAAAAAATACAAAGATGAAGAGCTTGCTCATGTGTCATTAATCTATTTATTCAATTATTCATTTAATAATATTCAACAAATATCTATTGGATGGTTACCACTTTAGTGTTAATCGTTGTAATGGCATTACATACACTCAAAAAAACTATTCAGTTTCTGTATCAATAGGTCTTTGGACATAAGCACATCAGTTTGAACTGCAGGTATATGTTTAAAAAACATGGCAAATTTCTTAAAATGTGCTATCAGCTGATAGATGTCTTCTAGGATGTATTAATGAGAGCTACCCTCATTAATTATCAAGGGACATTAAAAATAAATAGGCAATTAACATTTCAGATAAAATTAAGACAAAACACTTGTATAGAAATTTTATATGACATTGATAAGATGCAATATAAACCTAACATGTCTTAACATGATTGCTATTTCTATAAAGAAAAATGTTTTATTGACAGCCTACAGATGTTCTGAAGTTTTGAAAGAGAACTTTTATTTAGAAATTATATCTCATGACTATTTAAAGAAAAATTTATAACCTTGAATTTTATTCATGAAAATAGAATTTTTACTCCCTTCCACATATAGCATATTTATATTCATGAGTAAAAAAGAAAATAATTTTGATAACAACCTTCTTGAGGTGAGTGGCTTATTTCCTGTGTTTCAAAACTGATAGAGCTTCAGTTAGAGAGTATCGTTTCAAATTCTAGATTCATAATGGGTTTGTTTATGTTCTGATGTTACATTGTTTGAAAAATTAAAGAAATAGCTGTAAGAATCCAATGAATTTATGAATCTTGTTAAAAGTTTACTAATTTTATCTTAGAAACTGTAAGAATTAAATAAAAAGAATATTGGCTTTAGAATCAAGTAGACATGGGTTCAAATCCTGACTCTACTACAAAACAGCTGTGTGATTTTTTAGAAATTCAATCATTTCATGATGATGATTTATTTAAAAGGTAGTAATACTACTTCGATATTAAATAGATGTGAAGATAAATATGAGAAAAAGTTTTTTTTTTAAGCTCCTAGCATAATGTCTGGCATACATTAAGTACCTATAAATATTGGCCCCTTCCTTTTTTCTTTTCTTTTTTTTTTTTTCCCATGATAGCTCCTGTTTTTCTGTCTTAAGTAAATTTTAATGATCGATGGTATTTGTTCAAGCAAATTGCTTATGGGGACTTTTTCAACATATTTTAAATATAGTAAACTACAAGCAGAATATAATGAATACGTATTTGATTCACATTTCATTGCACTTGCCATTTCTCAAAAAGAATGCAGTGTGCTAGATAAAGTTATCAAGGCATATTTTTAAATTAATGTTTTAATTAACATTTCTAATTTTATGTGTAAAGCTATCCATATGTCTGTCATCTGTTGCCTCTCAAGAAGCCATTATTCTATGACACTGCTATATTTCAAAGGAAACATTTTTTAAAAAGATACAAAACATACACTAATATTAATAGGATATCATCTACAGTTTGATTACAAGAGCAGATCAAGAACCGAAACTATTATCTCTCCTTTATTTCCTATTTAAGTAAAACTGAACTAAGAAGTATCATTGAGATTTAAAAAAAATGTTTTTAAAAAAATAGATCAGTTCATTTACCAAGCAGTTCAAGAAACAAAGTAGCTTTAAACTGATAGATTTTCAATTCATGTGCCTTCAGTTTTCAGGTTTATAGAGGAATGGTTTTATTTCCTAAATGTGTTCTCATCAAGAGTTATTTTGGTAGTACTAATGTTTTCAGAGACCAGGTCTATATTTGTGCTGATTAAAAAAATATAGCCTTGATATTATATCCCTGATCAAAATATTCTCAAGTCTCTTAAAATATTCAGCGCTCAGCATACTTGGGAGGATTAGCGCATTAAGGGGAGAAAAGTGTTCTAAAGCAATTTTTTATTACAACTAGATAGAAGTAAATGTCCAATTGAAGTTGGCTTGAATTTACCAGTTTTAATGTTTATTTAGTGTGGGGAGGTAAGGGGGCATAAATTAGATGAAGAGACATGTTTTAATTTTGATCTGTCTCCTCAATCTCACTTTTAATGGGTTTTCCATAGATATTAAATAGGTGAACAACACTGACTTCTAGTTAGTCCAGATAGGACAATGTAGACAGTCAAGATGTACATTAGAATCTGATCTTGTATGATGTTTGCTGATGATGATTTTGGAAAAGGAAAATTCAGAGTTTATTATATTTCTCTTCCGTTAGTTTGTTTTTAAAAAATGAAACAATCACATTTAATAAGAAAATATTTGGTCCACAGTTTTACTGTCCTAGCTACTGTCTAACATTGCTTGTGTATCTATCCTGATTTACAAAATCCTTCATCTGTTTAGCACTGATATTCACATGAATAAATATCGAACAAATTTGTGCATATCTTTATTTTTGTTACAATATATGCAACAATTAGAAAGGCAGATTAATTCACTTTTCAGCTCCTAAATATAATGTTGATAATCTGAATCACCATCAATTATCCTGGCAATGAAACATGCAGGTGTAAAAACATAACAATATTTTCAACAACACATTTGTGAAAATATCTTTTAATTCGGTAGGATTAATTAGTAAATCCTAAGGGTTTGACATAAATTGAATCATGTTAATAATAGGGCATAAGTTAAAAAGTTTAAAATGTGTGTACTAAACAAGAGATTCAGATTTCCCCTAATCAGAAAGAATGAAAGCAATGTTTCTGGTGTTTCCTATTTATGTAAAGTTTGAATTATAAGGTTATTTTACATGGAAAGTTATTTGCTCTCTTACTATTTTAATAATGACATGGGCATAAAATTAATATAGAACTTTAATTTTCACATAGCTTCCTCTTTGCATTTTGATCTTGACCTTCTGGGAATAGCTTCAACAGAGAAATAAACAATATAAAAAATACAAAATTTTAAAGGTTATAAGTCATGGAAATGTATTCCACTTCTTAAAAATCTTTGAGAACACCATTAAGCAAGTAAATTGAAACTTGTCTTATTTTTCAATAGCTGAGATTTTTAGAAACATTGTCAACGTTTGACACCTTTAACTAAAGAAATAAGTTTCTTGTATTTGTGGAGCTTAGATACTTTATGCTTTGATGAATGCCCGCATTCAAGTTCTTACTTAAGAGGAAGAACTTTTCTACATTTGCAATTACAAATTTTCACACTATGCCTTATATTAAATGTCAATCTATCTGACTTTATATTTATTGACTCAATGAGTATTAAGCACCTCTTATGTCTCTTTGACCTATTAGTATTTCTCTTTGTGCATCACTTTCTTGGCATAAATCTGTCAGCTCTTCACTCCTCAACCACAAGTTTAGCAGAGCGGTTGAACTCTGACTAGAGCTCTACTGAAAGGCTCTCCAGCTTCATGGTTTCTTATTCAAAAAATGTAAGAGCATTTTTTTCTTTCTTTCTCACTGTACTAAGATTTACTAATCTAAGACATTTTCATAAAATACTTTGATAAACTCATTTAACATCTACTGATTTGCTGATTTGCATTAAGTGCATTAATTCATATAGTTTTTAAGTGTTTGACAAAGTCCTATTAAATTTTTGTTCTAAATCTGAAGTACTAGTCATCCCTATATCCTATCAATTTTTTGCCTTAAATATTTAAGGGGTAGGATGTTTCCTGGTCTATTGTCAAATAGAATTAGGCATTACAAATATTACAAATGTAGGATTAAATAGCAATTATAATACAGTGATGACAATTTCAGTGTTTTAACATATCCACTCTTACTCTCGTTAACTCAAGGTTTCACTTAATAATAATAGTAAAAAACTCTAGCTAACCATTTTTCTTAAAGAATTTGCAATATGTTTTGTGTTATGATTACCATGATAGGAAAGCCAAAAATGATAGGAAACCTAAAACATTTCTCTCTCTTTTTTTTTTTTTTAGTTTTATAAGTCTGTTCTAAATTTCTTTTTAATAAAACAAGTAAACATTGCTTCTGCCTCCTCTCACTCCTTTGGCTTGGTGCTTACTCAGTCAGCAACCTGCTGCATTTTATAGGTGTGGAATTTAATTGGGAAAAGTTCCCTAAAAAAAATCATGTGAACAGGAATACAACATAGTGGATACAACATCATGGATACAGACAAGATAAGTGATCCCTTTTCTCCGTCTTTCTCAAACCCTCCATCCCCTTCCAGCATTCTCTAGTAACTAGTAAGAAAAGGCAGCTGACTTCACAGCTGGAATAAGTTGTGCTGTGAATCCCAGTGATTTACTCAAGAAGTAAACAGGGTCAAGTGGAATTGGTTGCCAAGCAAACTAGGAATCCCTAGCCTGGGTCCAGCGACACGGATAAAAGTGTTTCTGTTTCTTGATAGATAATGAAAATGATGCAGAGTGTAATTGATTGACAGGGTATTGATCACTATCCTTTCTTCATTCCCCCAATTCAGGCATCAGAGAGTCTAGGGTTCACTTATATACGCCCAGCGGCCACCAAGACCTCCATTTTCTCCCAATGCATAAAAGGCTAAAAACAGCCTTCCTCCACAGCACTGTGGCATGCCTGCAGCTGCTTTGTTTACCATATTAGTCACACCCGGGGCTCACTCCTCGCCCTCTCCCCTGCTTTTAAGCCTGGTGCGGTGGGAAGCTGAGAAGCATCCCCAAAACTCCTGCTCAGCCCAGGTCTACCACAGAAAGCGTCACAAATCCGGTCTCGAGTTTTAAAGAGAAACAATGCAGAGGGAGCTTTTTGAACTCGTAACCCCCCAGGAATGTCCGTCCGCTTCCCCAGAGAGAGCCGGCTTCCCAGGCAGCTTGAGAAACTTAACCGAGATCCCAGAAAGGAGGCGAGGTGAAGCTCCGGTCAAATGGAGCTCTGTCTGAGGCGACACCCTTTTTACCTGCAAAGTTGCAATCTCCTCGCTGAAGAGGGATCGATCCAAGGACTGGCTGAACGGTTGCTATGCCCGCTGAGAGCACGCCTCGCAAATTCCAATGAGATTTCCTTAGTCGCTACAGAGTTTCGAAGCATTCCATGGAAAATGCACGAAGCTGGAGCCCACGCAGATGGCACCGAACTGGGCGGAGAGAGGATGTTCTGAGAGCGATGCCATAGGAGGCGGGGGAGGGGCAGTCCTGGAGGGGGTGGTGAGCGCCAGAGGAGGAGAACTCTCCCACCCCCTCCCCCACGAATCCCTCCAGGTAAAGTTAGCGTTCCCACGGATGACAACAGATGAGTCCGGAGGAAGGAATCCAGCCCTCGGTACCTGATGACTGCCTGGCCCGGGTCCGCACAAACCCAGCTTGGAAGGGACAGTCTCTGAAGATGAGTGTCCAAAGCACGTCTCTGTGTGGCAGTGGCGGGGACCCGCGCACAGGCAGTCCGGGCTGGGCTGCCACGGAATAGCCCCGGGCCTCCTTGGGCCAAGTGCTTGAGGTCAGCCACTTGGGCAAGTGAGCTTACCACAAGCCAGAAGATATCCAGGCAAATTAATGGCCAGATCGCCTCTGTGGTCCTAGATGCAAGCCAGACACATTTCCAGACTTCGGCGGCTCTGCAGGGATGTCCGACTTCAGTTCGTGCCAGGACTTGGCTCCTGAACGCCCTGCTCCCACCCCAGTAAACAAGCACCCAGGCGGCTGGTCGCCCGACTTGAAAAAGTAACCCTTACCTGCACTCAGCAACTCTCAAACCTTCTCTCACTTCCTCTTCTCTGGGCTCGCGTACCCCGTCTCCAGGCCTCAAGGTGTCAGACTTCCCAAGCAAGAGCAGGACTATGCGGCTTGTCACTAGTAATAACAATCGAGACAGTCGCAATGAAGAAACACACTGAAGAAGAAACGCAGTGAAGCACAGCGTTCCACCCCCACCCAGCTCGGCCTTTCCAACAAGCGTAGGAAACCAGTAAGTTTCCTAATATTAAATAAAACCCAAATTGCGCGCAAGCCTAGGAGCGCGAGAATCAATCGCTTCAGGTGGTGTTTGTGTGAATATGAATATGTGTTTGGGGGTGGGGGTGGGGGGGAGAGAGAGAGAGAGAGAGAGAGAAGAGAGAGAGATAAAAAGAGAGATAGAGAGAGAGAGAAAGAGAGAGAGAGAGAGAGAGAGAGAGAGAGAGAGAGAGAGAGAGAGAGAGAGAATGAGAATTGAGAAAGATACTCGCAACAGCGTACTGAAATTTCAGGATAAAAGTTAGCTCCTAGGCAATCTCTTTGGTGTTCACACAGTAAAATAAAATTAAAGTGCGGAGATTGGCAAAGTTGGCACTAACTTACTTGATGTAACTGCAACGCGGTGATTCCCAGGTTTTCACTCGTGGAAGCTTTGTTGGTCTACACCTCATGACTTGAAAGTATATTTATATAATAGAGAGTATTGTCAGTGTGGAATCTTAGCTAGCGATTATCCAATTTGAGAACCTTTGGTTTCTACTTGATTTCCTTTATTTTTTGAAAGTCCTGGGGTGCTGTTAGTCACCACTGGCATCTGAGCAAATGCCTGCTCCAGCTTCATGCTTGTGCAACAGATGAGTGACGACCCTTTTTCCCGTCGCAGCCACTTGTTGTTACACCTTCTGGGTATCAGTACTGTACAGACTGCAAGAAGGACCTGTTCCTTCCCAAGGAATATTCCTCCAAGGGATTCAAAAGTAGGCAGCAAGCGGGCACCCACACGCAGACTCCAGAGCTCAAAATTAAAGAATTTCCTTCCTGGTTATCTTTTCCTCCTTAGTTCACAGAAGTTGAGGGTTTTGTTTGTTTATTTGTGTTTGTGTTTGATTTTGGAGTATTTACATTAGTAAAGAAGATATCTTTAGAGATCACCCTCTGGCGTGATGTGCATGCTGCTTTTTTTTTCCCTTTAAGATCACTTTTCTTATTTCTAAATCTCTTTCTCTCTCCTCATGAGTTAATTTCAAGCCCAGCCTTGACCCTGGTTCTAAATTTCTAGAAGCCTACCTCTAGATCATCCTCTCCAAAATACTGAGAGACACTGAGACAAACCTGGTTCCTGTAATATCTCTCCAGAAAACGAAGGTGAGAGCAAAAAAAGTTTTTTCCCTAAATCTTTTTACTCTTTTCCACCAAAGTACATTAACATCTTTAAACGGTTTTTAAATTTTCTTAATGTTAAACGATGGCTTTATCACATATGCAGAAATACATCTATCTGTAGACAGGGTAATGAACTTTATAACAAATATAAGCCCACTTTCTAACAAGGGAGGGGGACAGTATATATGGAGATCTATTTTATGCAATGCAACTGTATCGTTATTATTATTTATTTTTACAAAATAACATATTCCCATTAATCACAGGTAATTAAAATGTTAATGCCTAAGAAACAAAAGTGAAGCTAACATTTATCGATGTAATGTTTTGTCTCACCCCGATAAACAAAGTTCTACATATTTTGTTTGAGTGTGTCTTTAAAAATAAACCTCTGATAGAATTCCACATATCAGGATGAGTGTATATCTTTATAATACATTTAAAAATACATTCAAAATAAAGTGGAACTGTGACAACATATACCTATCGATTAGAGATTAAGAACTTTACTTTGCAACCTTAGCATCTGTACCAAATTATATACCCCCTATATTCTTTTAGGATATGTTCTTTATAACAAATGCCATCTCTGTCATGATGTTGCTGATCTAATTTGTTATTTTTTTCCATAAGAAATGTGCTTGTGAATCTACAATAAATACACAACAGAAAGGAACAGTAAGGACAGCAATCTGAGTAGGCTGTTTCCATAGGGGAAAGAATGTTCTGTTGATCCCTGAGTCTCATTTTCAACAATTTCATGTGAGTATTGATTGCAAATCTTATACCATCTACTAAAATGATCAGCAATTACAGGAAAATTATTTGAAATTTATTTAAACAACATAGCAAACTGCATATACCACAGACATTAGCAAAGAAAAAGGAAGGTTTGTTTTTGTTTACAATTTTAAAATATAATTTTGGTATTATTTTACAAACTTGCACTTCACTTAAAATGCAATTCACTGAAGGCTAAGTAATTTACGAAAACTGTTGTATGCAGACTGGAAATTTCTCTTTAGCACTTTAATCAGAAAAATAAGAAAGCACTGTTTTGAAATTAACAAAAGACAAGCGACCTAAGAAATGATAGCAGTAAAACAATTTTCTGCAATGCCTATTCATAGCTAAAATATGGGACGGAAATGAAATTACAATTATTTTAAGAACTCAACTTTCAACTTTTAAATAGTATTCTTACACTTAGGGGCTGATATGTAATGTGTGACGCACTTCCTTTCAAAGCTGCTATATCTAAGACTTAGAGACAATCACAGAGAAAGGTACTGGGAAAGTTTAGTTTTGCACACATATATCACTATTAGCATTTTATGTGACAGTGATACTCTGTATATATGATGCCATCATCAGATACATAATAAAGAACATTAATCCCTCACCATATTTATAGTAGATATTGCTCATTTTTATTTATTGTTAAAATTTGGATACTGTTATTTATTTTTTAAAAGATTTAATTCTATATTCCTTTATCACATTTTTCCTGAATGATTTCTTTTAGTACTTTAATATTTCTAAAGCCTTTTCCCCTGCCATGTTCACCAATGTTTTTGAGTATTTTTTTTCATAATTTCATTTTTATGGAATTGCTTAGTCATTAATTTTATGGACTCTAGAGTCATACTACCTACATTTGAAATCCCAATCTTATCATTCATTCAAAAACTATGGAGTCTATATTAAGTGTGAAGCATTGTGCTAGGTGATTAGTATGAATCCACAAACAAAAGATAA
This sequence comes from Pteropus alecto, assembly GCF_000325575.1. NCBI lineage: Eukaryota > Metazoa > Chordata > Mammalia > Chiroptera > Pteropodidae > Pteropus > Pteropus alecto. Next base: position 1,127,273 of record NW_006438867.1, on the reverse strand, counting down.
GTTCATGCCCTTGCATAAGTTATACTTTAGGGAAGACAAACAAAAAATAATAACTATATCAAATAAATTATAGACAATATTAGGGAGAGATTAAAAGAACAGGGCATGGGGATTAGAATTGCCAGTGAGTCAGACAGTGATGGTGGGTTGTAGTTTCAGAGAAGTTGTCAGGGTAGCCTTCATTAATAGGAGATATCTGAGCAAAACCTGAAAGCTTAGAGAGCTGGCCATGGGGATTAACTGGGGTAGAAGTTTGCCAGGTTGAGGAGTAACTGACCTGATTTATTTTTTAAAGGATTATTCTGGCTTCTTCATTGAGAAGAGAATGTAGAGAAGCAAGATTGGAAGCAGGGAGACCACGTAGGTGACTATGAGAAAAAAACAGGAAATATGGTATGAACCAACTGTCATCTATCAGAATTTTCTAAAATGTTTACATACAAGCTGTAAGAAGATTTAAAGAGATGGCTATGACAGTTTTAGCTTGAGTAACTATGACTCTGAGAAAATAATCTTCTCAGGCAGAGATGATGGAGGGTGGGATGTTTTTATGGAGAAGACTCGGAATTTGCTTGTGGGCATGTTAAGTCTGAGAAGGCTATTAGAACACTTATAAGCTGTGTCACCTTGGACAATATTATTTAACCTCTATACACATTGTTTTTCTTATTTGTAGAAGAATTAAATAATTGTTCCTACCTCATAAGCTTATTATGAGGACCAAAGCATTTTTATATGTAAATCATTTGCAGCACAACACAAAGTATGCAATATGTAAGTTTTCCTCCTTATTAATATTATTACATTTAATTCTAACATGATGGGAATTATTTTAGTATGAATTAGGTGAAGATCTCACATGAACACTGAAGATCTTACTATTTCTTTTGCAAAATAGGGAATCAACACTATTTATTATTACTGGAAAATCATGAATTAATTCTTTCCATACTGATTGATAATGCCACCTTTATTATTAACCAAATTCTTTTCCCAATCTCTCTTTCTGAGCTATCTATTCTGTTCTATTTCTACTTCTATTTTTTTTATGAACTAGCTCCAAAGTGACATTTTTCTCATTCCCTGTCCTTTTAGGAATTGGTCAGTTGCTAATGACCACAACTGGAAGGCTACTGTTGGGCAGTTCCTCCATCAGTTCCTAATGACTAGATGGTTATAGCTAGTGAAAGCCATTATTGTGAGGATGTGATGAGTTAATACCTGTAAAGTGTTTGTAACAGGAATGAGCACATATACATGCTCAATAATGTTAGCTGCTGTAAGCATTATCAGAATCCACCATTGAATGAGACTCTGCTGGCCTGAAAGTTGAATATTTGCTTACTGTCCTACCTCTAGCCTGGCACTCCTTTACATCCAGTCATGGCAGCCTCCTCACCCAAGTATGCAATGCGTATTAGTTCAGCACTTCTGTTTCCACAAGTGACCTGGAGACATTTCACAGCATAGATGTTCACCTTTATTGACTATTCTTTCCCACAAATTCCTGCTTAGTTATGTTATGGAAGTTGCAATCTCTTTTGAGATCTGGGGGGGAAGTAAGTGCCATTGGGGACTTGAGAAAGACATTTGACTGCTTTAAGAAACAGAAATAGTAGACTTTCAGAAGACTGCTTTTCTAATGGATATTAAATATATAGTAATGTGCATGATGCATACTAATTTTGAAAAAGAAAAGAGATAATGAGAGATAATAAGACCTTCCTCCTTATTTCAGGACAAATTTGCACAATTCCTAAAGCAAAGCACTGGCACAACACAAATTTCGCTGTACAACCCATGTTCTGTTATCTTTGAATTTAGTGGAAATACTTCCACATTCTAGTAACAGAGCAACAATTTTTTTTTTTTTTTTACTTCTATGTAATATCAACATTGTTGGAAATCCTTTTTTTGAGGGGGACATGAATTTGGGAAAAGTTAAGAGAAGTTATAAAAGGGCTGCTAGCAGGATGCTTTTTCAAGCTGGAACATTTTACCTAATCTTTAAAATCAGACCATTCTTGAAAAAGAATAAAAGCATAATGTTATTGGTTAGAGAAAATTCTCCTTACCAATTATATGTTCTGATTTATATGGATCCTCACTGTTTTCTATAAGACTTATAAGTTTCAGAGAAAATAAGCGAATGTTAAATAAATGAAATGACTCTTATCTACTGTACAGTAACAAATAAAATGATATGTCAGGAAATAATACTTAGGCTAAGGGTTATACCTAATCCATAGCAGGAATCCAATTAATGCTGAGTGATCAGTCTTTTGTTTCTAGTTAATTATTAAGAATACATCAACTTATCAGATGACTTTAAAAGTAGGTTAAATGGACAATATAATACAGTGGTCAAAGACACATATTCTACAGCCAGACTGCCTCGGTTTGAACACAAACTCTACTACTTACTGGTAGTATGACTTTGGGCATGCTGCCTAACCTCCCTAACTCAGTTTATTTATTTCTAAAATGAGAAATGTAATAGTACCTCTTCCATAGATTTGGTATAGATATTTGTATAAATAAATGTAATTTAGTTATTGTAAATTCCTTGCAGTACCTACCATTGTGAGGGTTCCATGTTGCTTTATATTTTACTTTACATAGAAATGTTTATTTTCTGATTTTTCATAGAAGGTGAAGGTGTTTTCCAAATGTTAATAGAAACGTGGTGTATATAAGAAAGTTGTATGCAGAGAAAAGAGGACCCTCATACATTGTTGGTGGGATTGCAAATTGGTACAGCCACTATGGAAAACAGTATGAGGTTTCCTCAAAAAATTAAAAATGGATATACCTTTTGACCCAGCAATTGCGCTTCTGGGTGTTTATACAAAGAAAACCAAAACAACAATCCATGCACTCCAATATTCATGGCAGCACAATTTACAATAGCCATGGATGAACGATTGTTCCCTATCAGCCCCCATCTGGTGATGGCTGTGTACACAGTAGGTGCCTGAAGACGCTTCATGACTGCATGGAGAAGGCCAGTGGAAACTCTCCATTTCACTGAGAGGCCCAGGGACATTTAAAATCTGCTGCTTTTGGAAGGCAGCAAATACTGGGCTCCTTTAACATACAGCATGTTAAAAAAATTTGTCGATCTGGTGGCAGCCAGAGTGGAGGGGGATTGGAGGTCTGAAAGAAAGGAGTGAAGGGTAAAAGAAGTACAAATTAGTAGTTGATAGTTGGGCAAGGGGAGCATGGAAGAGGGAATGCAGTTAGCATTAGTATGATGGCTAGGTGGAGGGCCAGGGGAGGGAGGGAGCAATTGCGGGGATCATTTTATGAACATTATAGATGTCTAACCAATGTATTGTATATTTAAAACGAATTTAAATAAGTAAATTTATTTTTAAAAAGGAAAAAGATAAATGAAAATTTAAAAAAAGAAAGTTAAGGCTTATTTTGATGAAATTCTTGCAATGCATCAGTGCAGTAGAAGTAGAGGTTTGAAACTTGACAGTTAATTTAAGCAGAGAAAAGAGGAAACTCAAATTGAGAGCTGCAAGAGCAATTCCATCTTGGATTGTCTGGTCTATTTTTCCAACTATTATGGAAAAGCCAGCTCGTACTATGCAGGAAATAGTATCAAACCAGGGGAAATTTTGCCATAGAATGAGTGTTGAGTTCTTAACTCTTAAAAAAATAACTGTGAGGTTTCAACACACATATATTAATTTGTCCTCAGAAGTAAGGAACTTGGATATTTTCTCTTTTATGAGTTTTTTATAATGTTGAGTTTTAAATTATTCCATTTCCTTTTTTAAGTGCTTAATATTGTATGTTGTCTTAGAGTATGTTCTTTAGAATCAGAATACCTGTATTGAAATTCTGCCTTTACCTCTTTTTAATAAAGGGACCTTGGGCAAGAATAACTTACCATTCTGTGACTCTGGTTCTTCAGTTGGCAAATGAACATAATAGTATTTGCTTTCTATGGTTATAAACATTTAAAAATAGTAATATTTGTAAATCATAAAGGGTTCAATAAGTGTACTAAATTTTATTCCTTCTGTTCAATGCAGTAAAATTGCTTTAAGAGCTTCTAAAAAGTAAAAATCACTAATATGTCAGCCCTAAAACCATAGTTTTCATGTGAGCACAAATTATCTTTAAATGAAAACAAACAAACAAACAAACAATGAAATTGTCAAAAGCTCTACTTATGAAAGGGACACAAATGTTTCTCTGTAACATATGAGAAAGGTAAGGAGTTTAATTGTTCACAGTGCTCAAAAACAATCCCCCAAAATTTGTTACTAAAGCCAACCCTGGTTTATGGCCTGGTAATATGTGTACATATCAACCCTAATTCTGCTAATGGAATATGTCTTCCCATTTGTTTTCTTGTTGATCCAAAAGCAGTGAAATACCTAGTTGATAGTTATATATGCCATCAAAGTATAGCGTTTTCTTAATATGCCAGTCTTAGCATTAACTTCTCTGTTGTTTCATCTTGAAGGAGGCTCAAAATTTTTTTAAGTTTCTCATAGTTTTGTATGACTTCATACCTTAGTAATCAGCTCATTCGAGTTTTCCCAAGACATTTTTGATGTTAGCACTTGAAAGTCCTGTGCCCCTGAGAATGCTTTAGTCCTAAGTAAATCAGGACACATGGCACCTTACCTTTTTAGTTGACAACCCCCACCCAAAATAACCTTTTTTGCTTCTTGTAATATGCTTAGCATGTTACATTAATCTGGTATTTACAGCGTTCATATGTTGTCATGTGTAGAGTTTTATCATTTTAGTAAATTTTAATTTCTTAAGCAGGTAACATATATGTGAATTTCACGTGTACAATGCAGCCAGTAGACCTGAATTCAAATACTGATATTTGTATTAGCTTAACAATTTCAATTCATTGTCTTTAAGTATGTTTTTTTCTTATTAAAGAATAACAATATCTGTTGTAGCAGGTGTGAGTCTCAGTGTACAAACTTAACTGAGGACAAAAATATTTTTGACCAAAATACTGTATTGATCCAAATGTATGGCAATCTTAAATACAATGTAAAACCTTATTTTTTCACCATAATAAATTTTTTAAAAATTGTTTTGGAATATTAGAGTATAAAACATGTAAGTAAAGTTTTAAAATGCCTACTTATATTTCATTTATTAATTTACTTGCCAACACATTTAAAGTCATATTATATGAACTAAAATATCTAGAAATACTGCTTTTTTCTATTCTCATATTTCATGAAAAATTTAATTCAAATTCTTCACCTGCAATTTCAGAATAAATGTCCTAGTTATCATTAGACCATTATTTGAGATAGCTAACAGAGTTTTGTAGAAAAACTATTTTCATTTCTATTTAACCACTTGGAAATATATTGTGCTTTTGAATGTATAGTGCACTCTATATGTAATGCTGTCACTCAAAGGTTTGCCTTATGCCTCAAAAATTCATTCACATACAGTAGAAAATTTAATTTCTTCATATCATATATGTATACTGCTGATCTTCACAAAACACAAATAAAATATGTAATACTTTTTATATCATATAAGACTAATTTACAATGGTATTAAACACAAATTTGGAGCACATTGCATTTCTTTGTCTTTTTTTTTTTTTTTATGGTGACATTGGTTAACAAAATTCGGTAAGTTTCATCT
>NW_006438867.1:1116928-1121599 GCF_000325575.1 Pteropus alecto | reverse complement strand
TTTACATTGTATGTTCACTTTCCATAGTTAGATTTTTTTTCTGTCAGAACATATTTTATTCCCTTTACCCCGTCTACCTTTCCCTTCCCTCACCCTCTTACCCTCTGGTAACCGCTAGTCTATTGTCCATGTCCATGAGTCTCTCTTTGTCCTGTTTGTTTGTTGTTTTTAGGTTTATATCCCACATATAAGTGATATCATGTGGTTTTCAACTTTTTCTGTCTGGCTTATTTCACGCAGCATGATTATCTCAAGGTCCATCCAGGTTGTCGCAAATACCAGTATTTCATCTCTTCTTATGGCTGAGTAATATTCCATTGCATGTATGTACCACAGCTTCTTTATCTAATCATCTATTGTAGGATACTTCGGTTGCTTCCATATCCTGGCCACTGTGAATAATGCTTCTATGAACATCGCTGTGCAAATATCTTTTCTGATATGAGTTTTCAAGTCTTTGGGGAAATACCCAGTAGAAATATTGCTGGATCATAGGGTAGATCAATTCTTAGTTTTTTGAGGAAACTTCATATTGTTTTCCATAATGGCTATACCAATTTGTAGTCCCACCAGCAGTGTATAAGTATTCCTTTTTCTTTGTATCCTCTCCAACATTTGTTATTACTTGTTCTGTTGATTACAGCTATTCTAACAGGTGTGAGATTGTCTCTCATTGTGGATTTTCCTCATAGCTAGTGATGTTGAGCATCTTTTCATATATTTGTTGGCCATTTGTATGTCTTCTTGGGAGAGGTGTCTGTTCAGGTCTTCTGCCCATTTTTTGATTGGATCATTTTGTTGTTGTTGTTGTTATTGAATTGTATGAGTTCTTTGTGTATTTTGGATATTAGGCCCTTATTGGAGTTGTTGCTTGCAATTATATTTTGCTGTTCGGATGGTTGTCTCTTTACCTTGATGGTTTCTTTTGTTGACCAAAAGCTTTTCAGTTTGATGTAGTCCCATTCATTTATTTTAGATTTTATTTCCCTTGCTTTTGAGGTCAAATTCATAAAATCCTCATTAAGGCCAAGGTCCTTGAGTTTCATTCCTATGTTTTCTTCTATGCATTTTATTGTTTCAGATCTTATATTCAAGTCCTTATTCCATTCTGAGATAATTTTGTTGAGTGGTGATAGACAACAATCTAATTTCATTCTTTTGCAGCTGGCTTTCCAGTTTTCTCTGCACCACTTATTGAAGAGGCTTTTCTTTATCCACTGTATGTTTTTGGCTTTTTTTGTCGAAAATTATCTCCCATATAAATATGGGTTTACTTCTGCACTCTTGATTCTGTTCCACTGGTCCATATGTCTGTTTTCTTTGTCTTTTTTTTTTTTTTAACTGATAACTCTTTAGCTGATGAGCTGTATAGAATCCACTGGTTGAGATTATTTAAGATTAATTTGTATTTCCTAGACATTATTTTTATTTTATTAATCAAAATAAAGTCATTAAGTAAACGCTAAATCCCACCACTGTATGATCTGAAAAGCTACATAAGGACTCTGAGAGGGGTTATTATTTCTTTCCTGAGTTATAAATTGAAAGATACAAATGAAAATACAACAAAGATTCGATTGAATTACATGGTACAGGTAGTTGTGCTAAAAGCTATATTAAATGTCAAGGTCACTCTTTTCTGATGGTAATTTAGTTATTCTAATTGTACTAGTCTTTATTTGGAAGAAAATATAGTAGTTATTAGTTGACTCTAAGGAAGAGAGAGAAGAGAGAAGGGTAGGGGAGGAGAGGGGAGGGGAGAGATGGGAGGGGAGAGGAAGGGAAGAAGAAAGAAGGAAGGAAAGGAGAGAATAAGACCTGGTCTCAAGGCATCCTAGAAATAGCCCTGATTCGTGAGTTTAGCTCCCTGGAGTTATATAAAAACATAATAGATAAAAATATTTTCGTTTTTCACTGAATTGATGTATTTTATTATTCTTTGACCATGTAATAGTGGTTTCAGATCAGTTGTGCCACTTTTGTGCCAGAGGCCCCTTGAATTAAATTCAAATAGGTTATTGTAAACATGACCTCTACCATATCTTATCACAGCCTGGTGCCAACAGTGAAATGCTTGTTGTTGAGAAATAAATGTTTGATATAGCAGAATGCAGCTTCTCTAGAAAGAGAAATTTTACAATGATGTTTTTTACTTGTTTCTTTTGGAGCATCTTTTCCTCTCATAAGTAAATATAAACTTGGTGTTATATATTAAAAGATATACTGGTTCTGATTGAAAGGGGGTGGAGTATATGTATGAATAACCAAAAGAGTTGCTCCTCTAAAGGAGAAACAGTGTCCTTCCCAGTATAGATTTAATGTTACCCACAATTCTGCTTTAGCATGTTTTGAATATTTTTTGAAAAATATTGTTGAAAATTTTTTTGAAAAATATTGTTGAAAAATTTTAAATTACAGTAAAATAGTTGATTTTCTAAAAAATTTAAGATCCACTTAGATAACTGCAAAATATTTATAAAGATAACGAGGCCTCATTTCTATAAATTCAAGTGTACTGGACAAAGTTTGGTTTATGCCACACATATTAAGACTATTGATCTTGGCAAGTTTACTCAATTTAGTAAACCTTAGGTTTCTCACCTGCAACTTGGAAGTTATAGCATGTTGCATGATTTTCTCACAAAATCATGATAATACAAGTTAAACATTCTTACAAAATATAGAGAACTATATCATATCATACCCATCTATCTGACATCGGATTAATTTTGCATCTTATTTAAGCACATGAATTTTTTACCGTATCAAATTTTATTTCAAGGTAATCAACCATGTATAGTAGAACTCATTTCAAAGGCTTTTATAATAAAATTTCTATGTATAGAAAAAAGTTTGTTTATTTGATGGAGTACCTTTTATAATTTTACTATTTAATTCGTATTAATGAAAGAAAAAGAAAACATAAGATTTGTATTACAGGGATTTACAGTAGATACAGATCTGGAAACATCTATTTAATGAATTATGTGATGGGAGAGAGTGGGTGATTAAAAAATAGTTTATATAAAGATAAAGGCTATAGAGCTGTGAAATGAAGAAAAGACATTCTGCACCTATTTCATGGAGCCTTCCTATTTCTCATGTGGAAAACATATGTACTTCATTAGATCACAGACTACAATATGAAAAGGTTAGGTTACCTGCTAGTCTGAAGGACTGAAAGCAACACACCTTAGCAACTCCACCTAGAACAACTATATGTACATGCGACATCAGCATCTATCGTTCCAGCTGTGCAGTGCAATCATTCAGTTATTAACGACTTTGCACAAGGCATGTAATCCATGTTCTGTACCAAATTCCAGAATCTTTTTCTTCCATGTTATTTCCTTGCCTCTCCTCAGTATGACCTAAAGCTTTTCTATTTCTCAACTTTGAGCTGCCTTTTTACAAAAACAAATTAAAGTATAGAAAAAAAGTCATTATGAAAATACATTCAATATTTAGGGTTTGTTAAAATGTCATGCATAATGTATTTAATTGTCTTTTCCTCCACTAGAATTGCAATTTTTGAGGAGTTCTTTGTGAATACACACACACACACACACACACACACACATTTATATATTTATGTGCATATAGATTTATATGTATATAAATGTCAAGTAAAATAATTTCTAATGGAAAGTTAATGAGTCAAATTATGAAATATAGAATAAAAATCTTTTTATTTTTACATTAAATGTTAAAATGTTGTTGCAATTAGAAACTGGTAAAGAACAATTCTGTAAATTAAAAGTAATACCAGGAAAAGATATCACTGTTTAATCATTTAGCACAAATTATACCCCAAAAGGCAAAAAAACTGATAAAGAGAAAATGAATTCAGCTTTAAGAATTAAAGTTGTTTTGATTCATTAAATAAATACTTTTATTTTAAAACTCTTTAACATTGTTTATAAAGGGACAATATTTGAGATATACACATTTTTGTATACCTGATTCTCTTATGAGATAGTTCTTTAGTAATAGGTCTGTTTTATGAATTGAGCAGTTCAGTTCATGTCATTATTGAGGCCAATTACTCATTAATTTTCAAGATTGGAAATGAAAAAAAATGGCAAAAAGTATTACCTATAGTTAACTAACACTGAAAGAAACCAGTAGAATGGTATAACATTAAAATTGGCTCAATAGATCTATAGATTGTGCTATGGAGAAAATTTATGAGTTACTCCTTTGTGTCTAGATACATTTCCAGATAGACATAAAAAAGCAAAAGAAATCATTGAATTAAAAAAAATTTGTCAGCTAGAAAAAGTCCTAAGATACTTAACTCCATCTCTAGATTTTACAGGGGAGGAACTGAGAAGAAATAAGTTACCCAAGATCAGATAATTAAACCAGTTAGCCCACATGTCAAGTTTTAAAATAGAGAAAAAATAGCTGGTAAATTATAAGTGGATAGACATATGTGAGCAAAGTAACAACAAACATGTTAAGTTGTTTAGTTACTGGTATGCAATACTTGATCATAAAATATAATTAATGAAGTGGAAATTGCTGAGATACAGAGAACCATCCCACAGTCCAAGTGGATTCCCCTGACCATATAAACAAGAATTTATTTTAAATAAGAAAAAAATATATGAAAGAAATATAGTATGCTTTTTTGGAGAGTTGTAAGTTGTTGCCTCCCTCTGCTTTCCC
>NW_006438867.1:1114349-1116917 GCF_000325575.1 Pteropus alecto | reverse complement strand
TACAAACGTTTTAGGAGAGACATACTGGTTTTATAGAATTTATGCTAAATATGATCTATCTGTTTTTCTTTTATCAGCATGGTGATTCATAAGTGCATGAGATTATCATAAAGGGAGCCTATCTAGTAACTTCTCTTTTATTTAGGTTAAGAAAACACAATCCACACTTTCCTCATACAGTTTGCAGACTTTTAATGTTTTCCAAATCATTTTGCTCCAGATTTTTCCCTTCTTTTAAATGAGCCCTTTTCAGCATGAAAAGTATCAAATAATTAAATATTACAAATCAGTATTTTAGTTCTTCAACATACATTTTCCCCTTTAAGGAGCCAGATAATTATAAATATTTTTCTTGGAATCTAAATTTGCATTTCAACAAATGTTTGTCAAATTATCCATAATGACACGGACTATTTCTTAATTGTTTTAGCCAGGGTAAATCACATGAGATCTTACAGCACATCAGATATCACAGGAGGAAAAAGAGGAGAGACAAACACTTGGTGAGCAGAAAAACTGTATCCAGAGATAGAAAAAAAGAGGGTACAAAGGAAATGATGGAGTGAATGAGGTGATGAGTAAAAAATGGTTAATACAATCATTACCAAAACCTCCCTAAGTGGAAAGGCATATTTTTTTTCCATCCATCTACTCCCCCTCTTTCCCGTACTACAATAAATCAAAAGTGATTTTTATAGGAGGAATTTCTACCTGTGGTAAGTAATTTTTACATTCTAAATGTGAATTATGGAATGTAAAGGACAAGCTAAAACCCAGTTGTGAAAATATTTTCTCAGAGTTTCAGCAAAAATAGTAGGATGCTATTCAATACATTTTTAACTATATTTTCTAGATAATTACTATAAATTTGATTGTACCAGTGGGAAACAATAATATTTTTTTCTGAGCTTAGGAAACCATATCTAATATATATTTTTTTAAATATAAATTCTATCTTTAGCTCTGGTGATTTTCCCGAGCTCTAGAAACTCACCAAAACCCCATCACTATCAACATAGAGCACATGTATCCTTGGTATTAATGACTTGTCCAAGTGATAGGCTCTGGACCCAGGTTGGGCAATTTATTCTCTAGAATGTTCATGTAATGAAAAATGATACTCTCCCTGTCCTCTGAAACTTCTGGGATAAGATAATTTAAGCTTAGAGCTGCTAATAGCTATATCTCCTATTTTGTGGAGAAAGCAATAACTCTTCAATAGAATAAACGGTCTCCATAATCTCAATAGAAGAGATGAAGGACAGCATACAAAGGAGAAGAGATGGAGAGAGATGGAAATATGAAACAACAGAGATAAAGATGAATATAGAGAAAGACAGCTAAAGAAAGCAAGTAAGTTTCTATAACTAGTTGAACCTGAGAGCAGCTCTACAGCTGCCCATCCTCTGTAGGTAATTGAATGCATTATGCTTTTGTTGGTTTGTTTATTTGAGTTTTGTCTTCTGTTAAACAGGTTTGAATTGGGGATCCTGTCACTTAAAAAAAGTCCTTATTGACAGAAAATAAAGGTGTGGCATTTTTTGAGGACTTTAAAACCCATTAGAATATCAGTTCCACCAGTTCCTGGCCATTAAATATTGGAGAAGTGACTTACTCTGTCTTAATATCAGTCATTTATTATTAAAATGAAAATGTCAAAGTTTGTCTCATAGAATTGCTGGAAAATTAAGTCTGATTTGAAGGAGGGAGTGAATATCTAATTGTTCTAAACTGAACTGGAAAATCTACCCAGATCAAATATGTCAGAAAACTGAACTAGAAATGGAGCACAGTGAAGAACAAAGAGTGGATTGTCTGTTACAATGCTACTGGCTACCTCAGTGAAGATGCTTCATGGTGCCATTGTCCTTTTCAGGAGTGAATACTCCTGGGAAGTATTGGGAGGACCTCTTGTATCTCCACAATTCTCTCACAGAGGTGGAGCCCTGCTTCCTTTTAAGCAGTCTCCATCCCCACAACACCACCCCTCTCCCGCAATCATGTCCAATCTTTTAAATCAACAAACCTACAATATCATCTTCTCAAACACTTTATTTTTTGCAGGCTTCACAGTTCTTTATCCTCTAACAAAATGAGCATTTGAGACTCACTTTTACAACTTAAAAAACTTGGCTTTTTTTTCTTTTTTTTTTTGTATACTGATTCACACTATTTTGTGACATGTAATGTAGACTATAGAAACTTTCTTCTGTTTTATTTCAATAAGGCTTTTTTTTTTAGTACTGTTCCTAATGGTTTCTATTAAGCTCAATATCCAAAGTGAATAAAGTGGGTGAGTGTTTGTCAGATGTTTCTGGGTACATGCAGTAAAAGTAAACCAACTATTAGTCTATTTTATGAGCCTAGAGAAAGTGACATCTGTGACACATAGGAATAGCATTTCATCTATCATATTATTTTATTGTTAATGGTTTAATGACTGCAATAAAGCAGGATGCTGAGTGATTGAATTGCTTCCTCTGAATAGCCTGTGCCTCAGTTTGGCTATCCTTCCTGTTTTTCTGTTCTAACATTTTTAAGAAGAAGCGACTGTTTTTCCTTTTCCAT
>NW_006438867.1:1112010-1114309 GCF_000325575.1 Pteropus alecto | reverse complement strand
GGCGTGGGACAAGGTTGCTAGTCTCTCTTTTGGATTTAAATGTTTCCATTCTTTTCAGTGTTTCCCTTTCAACATCCCCATAAGCCCCAGAGTACAATATAAATAGGTACAATGTAAATCAAAATGTGATTAATAAGAAAGTATGCTAATATGACCCTAAGATTGCATTGCTAAAGTGAGTCATTTTGAATGAGTTCTTGACTGAATTATTTCACGTCATCACTTTTTTAAATGCTATCTGTTTGTGAAACCTGACATAAGGATAACTTAAGCAGAAAAACAGAAAACACCTAAAAGCTGATTGGACAGAATTTTGGTGAATTAGAAAATGTTTACAGTGGAAAAGAACAAATAAATATTCTATATTCTAAAGTGAATTACTTGTTAAATGAAATGCTGGCTAAGGCAAGGTTCTATAGGCAAAAAAAAAAAAGTACCCTAGCAGTCATAATAAAATGTTGAAATAATTATTGTAACTTATATTTAATAACTGAAACTGAAAATCTATCAATAGCACATCAGTGTGGACTTGTGAAATGCTTTAAATACCATTTCTGTAGTGTTAACCTTTCTATAGTGTATTTCTATTATTATTATTATTATTATTATTATTATTATTTTATTTAATTGTATAACCATATAAATTATCTTAGTTTTTATTTTCTTGTCTACAGAGAGTATCATGTCCTGTTTTTCTCCCTCAGTACTAAGTACTGAATACATAGAAGAAATTAAATATACCTCTAGGAGAAAAAAAATGTATAGCTTTTACTAACTTTGATGAGGAAACCAAGCCATAGAGAAGAGTTGACTGTCTCCAAGTCACACTACTTGTAATAAAATCTCTTAATATCTAATTATGTGCTTATGATCAATAATTGTTAGTAACTAATGCTAATTTCTTTGGCCTTTATAGCTGGAAAAAATTTTAAAAATAAATCTTCCTCTCCTGTGACTTGCCAAATTATCTAGTCAGTCAGACTTATGCAAACTCGCGTTCCTGTTCTAGAATATTAAGGAAATCATTTTTACAAAAAAAAAGAGATTTATTTCAGATTAGAAACACATGTGAGTCACACTTCTAGAAGTACTTTCTCAACTACACACTTTACCCCTTCCCGCTACAAGGCCATCTGGAATGGCTCAGTGGGATTTATCAATGTTTACTACTTTGTATATATTGTATATGCATTATCTACTTTAAACTAAGAACAGTCCTGCAGGATTGACACTTCCACTCCCACCTTACAGATAATTCAGACATCTGAGACTTAACAACCTAGGGAACAGTTTGAGACCACAGAGCATCACAGAGGGACCAGTAGGTAAGGTACCCAATGCAGATTCTCTGATTCCAGAGCGTCTGCTTGTCCGTTCCTCTGCACTACTTCCATACAGAAGAATGGATGTCAACTCTGCTCACATGTTAGAATCATTTGGTTGGGGAACTAAAGAGAGAGGGAGAGAGAGAGAGAGAGAGAGAGAGAGAGAGACCTCACCTACAACAAATGCAAGAGACCTCACCTACAACAAATGCAATTGGAATCTCTGTTGGTGAAGCCTGAGCACAAAAGCTCAATGGGTGATGCTAGTGTTCACCCAGGTTTATGAACTTTTGCTCTAGAAGATAATTGCGAGAAGCATTGGTTTACAAAAGAGAAAGAGCAATAAGAGCAATTTCTTATTACCACAGAAGTCTTATGATTTACCATCCAAATCAGGGCACATTAGAGAATGAAATGAGAGTATTATCAATGAAAAGTAAAGTCAACAAAAATAAACCAGATCTGTTCTGGACTAATGGATCAGTATTTTCGCCTTCTGTATAACCTCAAATAAGTCTAACAGCAAAGACTGCTTTATTTAGCTCTGCCTATTATGATGTGTTGCACAAAAGATATTTTCAAAGTGAATACATTCAAGTTTTTCCCCTATTTTACAAATGTCATTTCTCTATATATCTTTTTTTTTTCTTAAATTAATTGCTAAAATTCTATGAGGTGGATATTAAAAAAATGCCATTATTTTCTGAAAACAGAAACAAAGATTTTAAGTAAGGCCATGAAAAAGCCTTCTTTATAGGTTCTATCCAAATGCCCTGCCTAACTTTGCTCTATTTAGTAGAATGTCATTTGCTCAGGGAATTTTCAGAATTATCTTTTCCCTATTTTATAGATCTGTTTTTTAGCTGAGATAATTAAATCTATGGATACTTTATATATATATAAAAATAAAGTATATGTATATATAAAGTATATATATAAAGTATGTATATTATATATACATACATAATGATATT
>NW_006438867.1:1106617-1111557 GCF_000325575.1 Pteropus alecto | reverse complement strand
ATATACTTTATATATACATATATATAAATACTTTATATATATACTTTATATATAATATATATATACATATATAATTATATTCTGAATGTGAATATAATTACATTCACATTTAGAAAAGAGAGGGATGGACCCCTGAGGCAGCTGGTGGGCCAGGGGGCCAAAACTGCCCCAGCCCAAGGGACTTTAGAGGATGTATAAGTGACAGAGCCACACTCTCCTTTCTTTTTGGAAGCAAAATAAAGGAAAAATATGAAAACAGAAATTAAAAAATTAAAATTAAAAAAAGAGAGGTAGAGTGGTTTTGTATAAATAATCCTAAGCAAAGGACATAGGAAGTAAGGAGACAAATTTTTGATAGATAGTGAATTAATTCTTGTCCCCCAAAGCAAAAGGTCATATCTGATCGCTAAATCTCTATAAGGAAAATCAAAAGAAAAATGCACAGCAGTAATATGACCAATATAATTGTCTTGAGATCATCTAAATCACCATAAGTAAACTTTATAACAAGATATAAAGCAAACTATTTACTTTAAATATAACCATTAGAACAATTAAATGGTGAGGATTTACACTTAAAAGAAGCCCTGGGGTTTGCACTCATTTGAATCTTTTAAAATCTCCCAGCTTATCATTTATACTGCTAAATTAACATAGAGGCAAATGAGCTTTTCCTATATACCATGCAGAATTAGATCATAGAGGCCTTCCAGAGTGTATAGATCTATGAAAAGCTCTGAAAGATACATTTAATTCAAGTCTGTTTCCAATCATAAAAGCTAATTAATTCTTGATTGAAAACATAACCCTATTCAAAGTGATGCTAAGTAAATTGTATTTTGTTCAGCACTTTCCACGAGAGTTTCTACCAGATTTATTAAACAGTAAAATACACCAACTTTATTCTAGGAAATTAGTTTATATAATTATATTGTGTTAGATTATTCAAGACACACATGGGTATATATTAGAGAAAGATCATATGACAAATTACAAAAATATTTATTTAAGAAAATAAATATAAATTATTCATGTACATTCTAAATTAAGAGCAGAAACTGAGAAATAATTTAAATATATGTAATTCTGGTCCTCCACTGAATTTTGCTTTTGTCTTTCCTTTTCCTTCTTGATGCCTCCTGCAGTTTCTGAATGTTTAACTCTCAAATCTCCTTATTCTTGGAAAAATAACATACTTCACTATTACCAATAAGTAAATGGCTCTAAATCTGTGCTTCAACTCCTCTTTCTTGACACAGTCCTCCTTTGATCTATAATTTCATATTTCAAAATCAAACTCTCACTGGGCTGCCCCTTGCTAATAAACCTTCATGAAAGTTAGAAACAAACACACAGTCATTGGTGATATTTTACACGGTATTCAATTCCCCCTTTGTAGAATTAATAACCTTAGTGATTCAGAATCTTTAATTCTCATTCTCATTATTTTGCATTGACTTCTTAATTTCACAGTCTCATTATTTTTAGCGTCCTGAGCCATATTTTCTTTCTTATAAAAACACCCTAGTAAGATGCCCCTAGTAGCATGCATGGGGTTCATTCTAGTTATTCTTCTGTAACAGCAGCCTTGACTTCACTGATTATAGCAATTGGACTGTTATTGTAGTTGTTGTCCTATTTGCTGGAAAAATTGCTATCTCCTGTAACAACAGCAACAAAATCATGCCTTTATGCTCCAACTCGAAAATTCAATTTCCCATGAAGCACTGAAAGATAAAACTGACACTGTTTAGTTTTGGAAATTTGCATTTATACTGGGGAAATAACATGCTTTCTTTGCCCTAGTTTTATTTACTGTGTAAAAAGCTGTTAGATTTTTTTTTCTTAAGAAATAAGAGGTATCTTATTCCAATGGATCTAAAGGTTATTTAAAACCAGTTTTTACTTTACTACTTAGGATGCTTTAATGAAAAGAGAGAAATCTAGCTTTTACCATATCCTAGTGGGGATAAAAATAAAATAAAATAAAAAGTAGAATAATACAATCACTGACTGTGGGTGAGGGGAGAGAGTTAATCAGATTATTCAATTTTATGGTTTTATAGATAGCTTAATGTATTGCTGTCAAGTCACATAACGGAGTCCATCAAAACAAAAATGTAAGTTGCAACACTCAGTACTCTATCAATAATGCCTGGCACCATGTGGGCATTAAATAGTTAAATAATAAAGCCCCATCTACTACATCTCAAGGGATAGCAAGCAAAGTGACCATTTCCGCAGAAGCAGAAAGACTTTTTCAGACATGACTTAACATGGAAATTGTATTCCTTCTCCAAAAGAAAGGGTGATCTATTTAACTTCACTCCCTCCCCATCCACTACACAGAAATAAGGATGGTATTTCTGGGTAATAAGTTGTGGCAGCAGGGAATTTTTAGATAACAGAGACAAAAATCTGTTTCTAGAAACGCATTGATTTGTTCAAGTTATCTGATTAAGAACATGGACAGCTAAAGCTGTATACATAGTTGATGAAGACATTAATAAAATAATTATCTGCATTCCTTTCTGTATCCTTTGCCAGACTGTACATTCCATTAAGGCCATTCTTGTTCACTATAACATGTATTCCAAGAATTTATCATAGTGACTAGTACATAGCAGGCACCAAACAAATAATTCTAAGGAGACACTGAGAATTTTCTGTGAATAAAGTAAAAGTCCTAATAAAGAAAGAAGAGCAACTGCTGGTATGAATGATACAGAAGATGACTAAAGATAAAGTAGAAGTGAGTGACAAAGAAAAAATAACAACAATCTGTTACATAACACTTACTATGTGCCATGTGAGATTGTATATGTAAATTTATTCAGTTCTCTCAATAAGCTTCTGTGGTAGATACTATTCTATCAGAGAAAAAAAATTAAAAGTATAAAAATAAAATGAGAAGACAAAATATTTTAGCTTGCCTAAGATATGATTGTTATACAAGAAACGATCAAGGAAATTAAGTAATTAAGAGCTTTTAAAAAGAGAATTCAGTGAATTAGTAAGGTATACAATGGCTATACAGTAACTAATAGCATTCATATATAAAATAACATCTATATAGAACATGTAACGAAAGACAAGACTCTTTTTTTTATTTTAATTGTTTATTGGGGTAACTGGTTAATACAATTATATAATTTTCAGGCATACATTTTCATTTGACATCTGTATATTCTATTGTGTTTATCACCCAAAGTCCAGTTTCCTTCAGCTATCGTATATTTGATCCTCTTTACCCACTTCACCCTCCCTATAAACTCTATATTTGACCCCTTTTACTTCATCTACCTCTCCCCTCCTCCCAAGACTCCATTTCAAATTCAGACTTTACAATGCTTCAATTTTAGATTTTTTGACTGAACTATGGTGAAAAAACAATATGCGCAATAAATTATACATGATAGTTGACACTTTATTATAAAATAGGCTTTATGTTAAATGGTTTGGCACAACTGAATGCTAATGTAAGTGTTCAGAGACTTTTAAGGTAGGCTAGGCTAAGCTATGGTATTTGGTAGAATAGGTGTATTAAATGCATTTTCGACTTACGTTATTTTCAATTTATGATGGGTTTATCAGGACATAACCACATCATAAATCGACGTGCATCTGTATTAACAGAGGATGAAATATGTAGGAATAAAATTATATGGGAAAAAGTGAGATATTAAAGAGTGAAAATAGAAGCTATGTATTTTTAAAATATATACATAAAGGAACTCTGAAAAACTACATGATAAACTCTCTCAGAACACATAAGAACCAAGAGTAGTTGTTATATGCATATGAGTTGGGGGCACTGTGGGAAATGGACCCATGGATGGGAAGAAAATTCATTTTTTTTTCTATTTTATACTTTTTGGTCTTTGAATCTATGTGTGGATCACCCATCCTAAACTTAAATTAAAAAATAGTTTAACCAAATCCTGAGCATCTATTTTATCTTAATGGAAACAAATTCTTAAATATACATATTATCTAAGAAATGCCAAAAATTCACTGACAATCAGTCTTATACTGTTCTATATGCCTATACTACAAAAAAATATTTTAGATGATGGCAATAATTTTCTATAGTGAGTAGGCAACAGAAAAATCACTCATAGTAAAAGCATGTGGGCTTGTAAATAAGTTTCAGTGTGATGATGAATCAAGTGCAAATTCATTTATCATGAGATGAAGAAAAATGAGATATTTAAAAGCATGAAATCATCTGAAGATCAACTTTTAAGGTCTTGCTTTAGAAAAAAAAAGTGATTTAAAAAAGCCTTTTGTAGGATTTCAACAGGAACCTGTGATATATCTCTGTAACTTTCCTGTCATTGATTGGATGAAACTAGGTATACTCTCATCCTTAGTAATGACAATTTTATGATCAGACATTAGACAAACACACTTAATGCTAAGCATCAGATTTTTTACTATAATTTACATAGAAATAATGAAATGACTTTACCGAGAATCAATCTGACCAGATCGAGCTCTGAAAATTGTACTCACAATGCAATTCTACTGGTACCCAGGGAAGGAAGTGGGTGTTTGGAGATTTTTAGGGCACATCGTATTAGTTGCAATCTAAACATGCAAGCTTAAAGAGGAGCAAGGAGAATAAGAACATGCTTGAAAGAGAGCCATTTTTCCTCAATCAATTTTGAGGAGGTAGGCCATGGTGTTTCCATGTGAATAAGTATTTCATCAAATTATATGAGTGCCACATGATAAGCCTGGTTCATTACTAGGTCTAGGAAAGAATTTTTTTTCCTTTAAAAATTCATCTTCTAATAAACTAGATCTCTAATCACTATGATGTACTACTGAAACTAATATGTTATTGTATGCCAACTATATTGCAAAAAAACTCATTGAATTGTACAATATAAATACGAGCAACTAACTGTCTATTGTATTTCAATAAAGCCCCCCCC
>NW_006438867.1:1104227-1106579 GCF_000325575.1 Pteropus alecto | reverse complement strand
ATGTGGATCTTTGATCATTACGTTCAACTGAAACTGGTATATTATCATAGGCCAACTATAATTGAAAAAAAAAACCTCATTGAATTGTACAATATAAATACGAGCAACTAACTGTCTATTGTATTTCAATAAAGCCCCCCCCCTCAAAAAAAACAACTAGTGTTAGAACAGAGTTACGATAGCAATGGAATTATTACATATTTATCCTCCAATTAACTGAAGGCCTTCATTAATTTTATACAAAATTGAGATAGAATCCAAGAAATATGGATAACTTCAGACGATCCATATAAAGTGGGGAAATATACTGTTCTGAGAACTACATAGCACACAATTTTGAAAGTACAGAATGTTAGATATCTTTTGAAATTACCATGTTCAAATGATTCCTTATATTTATTTGTTAGAAAATTATAACAACAAATCATCTGCAGGATGAAGTATACTCCAGTGGCAAACAAGTTTAATGTGTCAGTTGGAAGCATGGACCTTGAGTCAGAGAGCTTGAGTTTAAATCTCTGTTCTGTCACTTACCAGGTGTGTCACCTGAATAAAGTTGTCGAATGTCTCTGGGCCTCTCTTCTTACATCTGCAAAATGGGAGATTGTAATTAGGTCTTTTCTATAGGGTTGTTGTGAGTATTGAGTCTTTTTATTTTTAAGAAATTATTTCTGTCTCGAATAATCATATTGTTACCTGGCAAATCTGAGACATAATAACATAGAGCAGATATTAGAGAGATGTAATTTAACAAAAAGTTTGAGCAACAGTCAAGCACAAAGATTTAATTAAGATTTGCTTATTTTTGAAAACGGTAACTGTGCTCAATAGATGAGTGCTTTTGGGCAATTAACATTTGAATGACTAGGTTTTCTCATTTGCAAAATGCATCTGCAGTAGCTACCTCATTGTGTTCTTGAGGGAATTAAATGTATTAACAAATGAATGAATGTTTTTAAAGTGTCTGGTACATAGAATAACAGACATAAAAAAATAAACAATAAAAGAATTAGCGATTTATTAGAATGGACTGAATAGCGAAAACACTGGATTTCTAGTGTAGTTCTGCATTTATTTACTCTATGATTCTAGGCCAGTGGAACTAAAAGTAGTCTTAGGAGAATAAATATGTAATAATTCCATCAACTGATAACTTATTACAAGTGCAAATTCTGGAACCCACCCCAGAAATACTGAATCAGAAATCATGACAGCGATATTTAGTGCTCAAATTTAACAAGCCCTTCCAGGTGAACCTGATGCATGCTAAAATTTAAGGACCACTTTCCAAAGCAATTATCTTATCTAGGTTTGTTCACTTTAACTGTAAAATAAAGAGGTTACCTACCTTTGTCTTTTATTCATTCCATCCAGAAATTGGTGCTCTCTAATTATTTCTATCAATATTTTAGGTTAGTTATATATCAATAAAATGTCTTAATCAGAAATTGTAGTCTTAAAAAGTAGTTTCAACAATTCACATTTAGTATTTATGTTTTATCTGAAGCATCTCATGAAATCTAAGGAGTTTAAATTGATTTCTACTGATGACTAATTTTCACTATTGAAATAATTTTTCTGTGAGAAAGAGTGCTTGCAAAACTATTTGAGATAAAACGTAGAAAAC
This sequence comes from Pteropus alecto, assembly GCF_000325575.1. Taxonomy (NCBI): domain Eukaryota; kingdom Metazoa; phylum Chordata; class Mammalia; order Chiroptera; family Pteropodidae; genus Pteropus; species Pteropus alecto. Next base: position 1,104,952 of record NW_006438867.1, on the reverse strand, counting down.
TTGAAAAAGACTCAATGAAACCAAGAACAGGTTCTTTGAAAAGATAAACAAAATTGATAATTCTTTAACCAGACTCATCAAGAAAAGAGAAAGGAATTATATAAATAAATTCAGAAGTGAAAAAGAAAAAGTAACTATGGATCTCACAAAAATTCAAAGGATTATAAGAAAATCTACGAGCAGTTATATGCCAACAAATTGGATAACCTGGAAGAAACAGATACATTCCTAAAAACATACACTCTCCCAAGAAAAAGTCAAGAAAAAACAGAAAACCTGAACCAAATGATTACCATAAACAAAATCAAATAAGTAATCAAAAAACTTCCTAAAAACAAAAGTCCTGAACCGATGGCTTCTTCGTAAGTTAATACTACCAAACATTCAAAACCAATTAACACCTATTCTTCTCAAACTATTCCAAAAAATTCAAAAGAAAGGAAGGCTGCCTAACTCTTTTTATGAGGCCACCATCAACATGATTCTGAAACCAGAAAAAGAAATCACAAAAGAAGAAAACCATCAGCTGTTATCCCTGATTAACATTGATGCAAAAATCCTCAACTAAATATTAGCAAACCAAATTCAGCAGTATATTAAAAATATCATATACCATGATCAAGTTGGCTTTATTCCTGGGATACAGGGTTAATTCAATATCCTCAAATCAATTAATGTGATACACCATATTAACAAATCGAAAGATAAAATTATATGATCATATC
>NW_006438867.1:1071061-1104200 GCF_000325575.1 Pteropus alecto | reverse complement strand
TCAGCATCTATTTATAATAAAAATTCTCAGCAAAGTGTGAATAGAGGGAATTTACTTCAACGTAATAAAGGCCATATATGACAACCTTACAGCTAACATTATATTCAATATGGAAAGGCTAAAAGTGTGTGTTTTTTTTTTTTTTTAAGATCACAAACAAGACAAGGATATTCACTTTCACCACTCTTATTCAACATAGTATTGGAAGTTCTATCTATAGCAATAAGAGAAGAAAGAGAAATAAAAGGCATCCAATTTGGAAAGGAAGAACTAAAACTGTCATTATTTATAGATGACATAATACTATATACATAGAGAACCCTAAATAGTCCACCAAAAAACTGTTAGAACTGATAAACTCAGTAAAGTAGCAGGATACAAAATTCATATTCAGAATTCTGTTGCACTTTTGTACACCAATGATGAACTTTCAGTAAGAAAAATAGGGAAATGAATCCCATTTACAATTGCATCAAAACAATAAAACACCTAAGAATCAAATTAACCAAGGAGGTAAAAGATCTGTTTTCAAAAAATTATGTCATTAAAAAAGAAATTGAAGCCGATACAAATAAATCAAAGCATATACTGTGCTCGTGGGTAGGAAGAATCAACATTGTTAAAAAAGCCATGCTACTCAAAGCAATCTATAAATTAAAGGGAATTGCCTATCAAAATACCAATGGAATTTTTCACAGAACTCAAACAAATAATCTAAAAATTTATATGGAACCATAAAAGACCCAAAACAGCTATGGCAATCTTGAAAAGGAACAAAGTTGGCAATATCACACTACCTGATGTCAAACTATGCTAGAAAGCTATAGTAATCAAAACAGCATAGTACTGGCATAAAAACAGATATACAGATCAATGGAACAGCATAGAGAGCCCAGAAATAAATCCACACCTATTTGGTCATTTAATCTATAAGAAAGGAGGCAAGAATATACAATGGGGTAAAGACGGTCTCTTTAACAAATGGTACTGGGAAAACTGCATGGACATATGCAAAAACAAATGAAATTGGATCACCTTCTTACACCATATCCAAAAATAAACTGAAAATGAATTAAATATTTTAATGTAAGACCTGAAACCATAAAACTTCTAGAAGAAAATATATGCAGTAAACTCTCTGATATTGCTTTAGTAATATTTTTCTGATATATCTCCAAGGACAAGGGAAACAAAAGCGAAAATAAACAAATGGGACTATATCAAACTAAAATGTTTTTGTACAGCAAAGGAAACCATCAACAAAACAAAAAGACGGCCTACTGAATGGGAGAAGATATTGCCTATGACACATCTGATAAGGGGTTAATATCTAAAATTTATAAAGAAGTCATAAAACTCAACAACAACAATGAAAAAGCAAACAATCCAATTTAAAACTGAGCAGAAGACCTGAATAGATATTTCTCCAAAGAGAAAATATAGATGGCCTATAAACATGAAAAGATACTCAAGATCACTAATCATCAGAGAAATGCAAGTTGAAACCACAGGAGATATCATCTCACAACCTGTCAGAATGGTTATCATCAATAAATCAAATAACAACAAGTGTTGGCGAGGATGTGGAGAAAAGGGAATCCTTGTGCATGTAAATTGGTGCAGCCACAAAAGAAAACAGTTTGGATATTCCTCAAAAAATTTAAAATAAAACTACCTTTTAACCCAGGAATTGCACATTTGAGTATTTATCCAAATAAAACCAAACACTAATTCATAAGGATCTATGGACCCCTATGTTCACTGCAGTGCTATTCACAATAGACAAGATATGGAAGCAACATAAGTGCCAAACAATAGATGATTGGATAAAGAAGTTATGGTACATATATACAATAAAATATTACTCAGCCATTAAAAATGGAATCTTACCATTTGCAACACATGGATGGACCTGGAGGGTATTACATTGAGTGAAATAAGCCAGACATAGAAAGATAAGTACCATATGATTTCGCTCATATGAGGAACCTCAGGAACAAAAGGAACGAACTAAATGAAAACAGACACAGGTACAAAGAACAAACGGTTGACTGCCAGAAGGGAAGGGGGTTGGGGTACAGGGAGAGAAAGGTGAAGGAAAAAAGAAATACAAATTAGTAGTTACAAAATAGTCATGGGGTTGTAGAGTTCAGCATAGGGAATGTAGTCAATAGTATTGTAATGGCTATGAGTAGAACCAGATAGGTTCTAGAGTAATTGGGGGGATCATTTCATAAACTATATAAATGTCTAACTATTGTACCATATACCTGAAGATTGCAAAAAGTAGAAATTTTGTGCAATAAAGTTTTAACGTTATAAAAAATTATTTTAAAAAAACTACCAGTCATATAATTTGACTTTTAATTGCTTAATCCAAGTGTGGATAATTTTTCCTGAAAGTATTTTTAATTCTTTACTATTGTATAAATGAGAAGTTTGCAAGAAGGTAACACAGATGCAAATAATTTGATTTCACACAAATTATATCCAAGCAATTTATAGAGGCAATCTTGACTCACTTTCAATGGTTATGCAAGATAATAACATGACTTTGGATGCCGACACCTTACAGAGCAGTCTTAATAATCAATGGAAAATTTTACTAATGTCCCATGACCTTTAAAAGTTTTTGTCGACACATTAAAAACTCTCTTAACTGGGTTTAAATAGATGAGAGCAAGTATTTAAATTAGCGCCATCTTTAATTTACAAAGCCTAGAGAATAAAACTCTTTTAAGAGATGCAATAATGATTAGTTCGGTCCCTTTTTCTCAACAATTTCATCCTATTTCAAATCACCAGATCTGGTCTTTGTTGCTAAGCCTAGGGAATCTTCATGTGTCTACACTCTGCTCTTTTCTAGACTTGTAAAGAACAATTAATAATTGGTAGCTGAAACCAGTCATCATTTAGGAATTCACTGCAAGGCTTTTGTTTCATATGACCTTGGATGGAATCCTACCTCTTAGTGTTGGAGACACTAACAGTTACATCCACAGGAAGAGGCATTCTAGCACGTAGCCCTGAAATTCAATTAAACTGACAGTTTGAGCTTTAGCTGTAACATTTAAGTTATGCCATATTCCTAGTATCCACACAATAAGCTCAAAGAAAGAAAGTCACAGCTAACATTACTGGTACTTGATCAAGCAAATAGTCTATTACTTTAGGAAAAGAAAATCTTAATTAAACATTGAGGCTCTGAAATATTGGAGTTAGATTAAACATGAATGGCATCATAAAATTAATTTTTTTTCATTTCTGGGAAGAATGATTAAGTAAACCAAAATGAAAGAAACATATAGGCTACTCATGTGGAAATCTAGTCCTTCTTCATCGGGGAAATAATAAAGAACATTTGTACTATTTATACTGTATCAGGAAAGAAAATTAATGGTATTTGAAAAGTTATATGAAAGACCCTTATACCTGTGGTCCCATGTGTGGAGGTGTCTATAAATTTTTTTAATAAATATTAATTATTCAACTGTGTACCAGGCACTATTCTAACACCAAAGTCACATGTTGAACAAGGCAGATAAGTTCCTTACTTTCATTGAACTTACTTTCCCATGAGGTGGACAGAAATATACAAGTAAAAGCAGGCTTAAAATTATTTAAAAATATTATAAGTGCTATGAAGATGATCACAATGGGCCATAAGATCAGGTGTTACTGAGGTAGATAGGTGACTGCTTTAAAAAGGGTGGTCTAAGAAGGCTTTCCTGAGGAGGTGAATTTAAGCCAGTTAGAACTTAGAAGTTCACCTTAAAAATGTGAAATAATAATTTATACCATTGCTAATTTAAAAAGAGGAAGATGGTGAGATCAGTTTACACAAAATTTCAGATTATGCAAAATTTTGGGAGTTGACAGCTGCCTCCTGCAACAAGGTTTGGTATCAAAACCAAGTGTCAGAAGCAAGCAGTTAGGATGAACAAGAGAGGAAAGTATTAGTGAGGTAAATACTCTTATCTTTTTTCCTGAGACATTTATACAATATGTCATTGTGTTGCTACAGATTCGAGGTACTGAGGTAAGAGATACGAGGCTCGGATAGTTTGAAGAAAATGCAGGGAGCTGTAGGCAACTGCGACATAGCTCTTTATTCCAGCAAGAGCACAGCCAGCCTCGCAGGGCAGCAGCATCTTTATATACACAGGTTAACAATAGTGGCACACTGCCCGATAACAGAAGCCCTCACATGCCGTACCAGGAAGTTTGACACATGGTTACATAAGGGGAAAAGTGCTGTCACTTCTACCCGGAAGTTGCTAAGGGTTTCGGGAGGGAGCCTGACTATAACCATCTTTCTTTTTCCTCACAGCCATTAATCAATATGACATTGATTTTCCAGAGGTACTGTGTTTAAGGATAACTCAGTTTCCAAGTCGTAATTTCAAAAATCTAGAAAGTTCAAAGAGGAAAAATTCATTTGGGAGATATATCTAATGGAATTGTACCACAGACTTTCCAAATGGAAAGTTTGAATGAAGTATCCTGGTACAGACTATAATTGACTTGGAGAACAAGAATAACAGGCATATTTGAGACTTACAAAAAATTTCCTCATCAGTTGGAAAGGCCATTTCACTATGAGGAGACTATATAGTTGTTATCTTGCCTTGATGATAATTTTCTCAAATAAGTGAAGAGAAATAAGCACAGAAAATTATTTTTAGGTTTGTGATGGTCAAGTGGAGTGATGTGTCATCTTCTTATTAACGAAAGGGATGACGATGTCAGACGTAGAGGCTAATCTTTATTTAAAAATAAGCTTTAAGAATTTGTGACAACATGGATGGATCTTGAGCTTATCGTGCTAAGCGAAATAATTCAGACATAAAAAGTTGAAAACCATATGATTTTACTCATATGTGGGATATATAACTGAAAGCAACAAACAGACGTGACAAACAAACATAAACTCATGGATGTAGACAGTGGATTAGTGGTTACCAGAGGGAAGCGGGGAAGGGAAAAGTAGAAAGTGGTAAAGGGGAACAAATATTTTGTAACAGAAGGAAATTTAACTTTGGGTAGTGGACATACAATGTAATATACGTATTATGTATTATTGAATTGTACACTTGAAACCTATTTGATTTCATTAACCAATGTTACTCCAATAATTTTAATTTAAAAAAATAAAAATGTGGTACTATAAAAAGCAAGCTAACGGTCAGGCTCTCAATGATATCACTCAACGATAATAATAAAAAACAACAATAACAACAAATTTTTTTCAGTCATAAAGCTCAAGAAATGCATATTGTGTTAAATCAATCAATTAATCCAATATAGCCGCGCAACGAGAGCTCTGATGAACACAAATTTCAAAAAGATTTGTGTGAAATAAAGAGAAATAATTTTATAGATTTCACAAAACATGGCAGTGCTCTAGGCATGTATTAACTAGTCAATATTAATTAAAAAGAAGAGCAAATTAAAATATATCACAAAAGACTAAAAGATGGCTAAAACAAGGACTCAATTTATGTGGTTGGTCAGATAACAGATGCATATAGATTGTGTCCTATATTTTAGGTAAATTACTTGACATTTAGGCTTATGAAGTTTTATAAAAACAACCAATAAAAGTTATTTTCAGTTGTATTTGAAGAAAAAAACAAACACATGTCCAATTTGACTTGTGATACATCCACTGCTTAAGCAAACTAGTTTAATTTTATGAGAACAAGCAAACAAGATAGGAATGCACAGCTCCCATTTTTTCCCAACCTTATTCTTAAAGGAAATTATTTTCAAACTGTAAATATCAAGGGGGAAAAAAACCACAATTATTTGGGAACCTAAATACTTTGGATATATTGCTATTTGGCAAAAGATAACTGATGTAAACATTCCCATTTTATCTCTAAAATGCCCATGAAGATAGAAAGAAATACTCAACAGCATCAATAACAGTACATTAATTAAAAGTATCTTGGGAGAATTTCTACCTTTCCCCTCTAAAAAAAAAAAAAAAAAAAAAGATGGAAATCATAATATGAGACTGAAAAGTGACAAAAATAAAGCGAACTTCAAGACTGAAACATCTTTACAAAGCTCCTTAGCTGTTACCCATAATCTACTCACCTATTTTAGAAATGTGAGGTCTGTATTAATGACTTCACTTCTCCCATATTAAACATTTTTAGTTTAATTTTGTTGGTTTAAAGCATTCTGTTGGAATTCATCATTCCTGATACATCATTACAGGGGAAAATATTACAGAGCATTATGATCAGTGTGGTGGGCTGAATAATGGCCTCCAAATATGACCATGACCTAAACCCAGAACCTGTGAATGTTACCTTATATGGCAAAAGGAACTTCAGAGTTGTAATAAAATGAAGGATATGAGGTGGGGAGATTATCCTGGTTTATCCAGACAAACCTAATATAACCACAAAGACCTTTACAAGTGGGATGCACAAAGTAAGAGGAGTAGGTGATATGATGACAGAATCAGAAATGGAGTAAAACTCATTGAAGATGGAAGGAGTCACAACCAAGAAATACAGGTATCCATGAGAAGCTAAAAACAAAACAAAACAAGGAAATGGACTTTCTTCTCAGACTCTCCAGAAACATTCAGAAAAATGCTGACACTTTGATTTTGGCTCAGTGAGACTAATTACAGATTTCTGATCTCTAGAACTATAAGAGATTTTCATAAATTTGTGCTGTTTTAAGTCATTAAGTTGGTAGTTTTTACAGTAGTGACAGGAATTTAATACAGTCAGTATTTCAAAAGTTCTACAATGAACTTGTATTGCCTTAGAAATTAGAATACATGTGAAATGTTTTACTGAACAGTGGGCATATATACCACCATTTCTTTATCCATCCATCTATGAATGGACACCTAAGTTGCTTTCATATCTTGGCTATCATTAATAATGCTGCAATGAATATAAGGGTGCATGTATCTCTTTGAATTAATGTTTTTATTTTCTTTGGATAAATATCCAGAAGTGGAATTTCTGGATTGTATGGTAGTTTTATTATTAATTTTTTTGGGAATCTCCATACTATTTTCCATAGTGGCTGCACCAATTTACATTCTCACCAACAGTGTGCAAGGATTCTTTTCTTTATATTCTCACGAATGCATTACTTTTTGTCTTTTTGATAATAGCCATTTTGTCAGGTATGAGGTGTTATCTCATTGTGGTTATGATTTGCATTCCCTGATGATTAGCAAAAATGAGCATCTTTTCATGTGCTTGTTGGCCATGAAAAGTTTTGGCCACTTTCTTTGGGAAAATGTCTATTCAAATGCTCTGTTCATTTTTTAATTGAATGTTTATTTTTTATATTGAGTATATAAATTTTTAAAATATTTTGGATATTAACCCTTTATTGGATGTATGATTTACAAATAGCTTCTCCGTATATAAATTTTTAAAATATTTTGGATATTAACCCAAAATTCCTTTTGTTGATGGTTTCTTTCCCTGTGTAAAAGCTTTTTAGTTTGATGTAATCCCATTTGTTTAGTTTTGCTATTGTTGCCCTTGTTTGAGGAGACTGGCCCAAGAAAATATTGCTAAGAAATTTCAAAGAGCTTACTGCCAAGATTTTGTTATAGGAGTTTTATGGTTTCAGATTTTATAGTGAAGTCTTTAATCCATTTTTAATTTATTTTTGGATGTGGTCTAAGATAATGGCTCAGTATTACTTTTTAACATGTGTCTGTCCAGTTTTCTCAACATAATTTATTGAAAAGATTGTCTTTTCCCCATTGTATATTCTTACCTCCTTTGTTATGGATCTCTTGTCCATATATGTGTGGGTTTATTTCTGGGTTTTATATTCTATTACATTGATCTATGTGTCTGTTTTTATGCCAGTACCATATTTTTTTTGTTTACTATAGCTTTGTAGCATAGTTCACTCAACCTTAAAAATATTGAAATCTTGTCATTTGTAACAACATGGATGGACCTAGAGGATATTATGCTAAGTGAAATAAGTCAGAGAAACATAAATCCTGTATGATTTCATGTATATGTAGAATCTAGAAAAACAAAAATAGAATACATAAACAAGCAAAACAAAACACAAACAGACTCATAGATACAGAAAACAATCTGGTGGTTATCAGAGTGAGGAGGAGTTCGTGGGTGGACAAAATAGGTAAAAGGGATTAAGAAATAAAATTTGTAGTTACCAAATCAATAACTCATGGGAATAAAATGTATAGCATAGGACGTATACTCAATAATGTGGTAACAGCTGTGTATAGTGACAGATGGAAGCTAGACTTACTGTAGTGATCATTTCTTAATGTATATAAATATTAAATCACTATAATGTGCACATAAAACTAATGGTTATTGTATGCTAATTTTACCTCACTTAAAAATACAGTAAACATATATCGATTGAATTTGTGAGTTATTTTTATTTCTACACAAAGTTTACAAACAAAGGCAGTCTCAAGATCAATCTTTTCTTTCTAGGTTTCTATTTGGTAAAAATGTTATTTCTGTCATTAATTATTTTCCTATTATTTTTAAGTTTCTTTTATATAGTCATAATTATAGCAGCTATTTGTATGTTTAAATATATTGCTACTGTTAATTCATGTTTTTTTTTTTTTTGTAATCATAGGCCCCTGTCATTTTAGAACATGACTTTGAAGAAATGTTTCCACATACACTAATCCTAATTTTCCACCTTCATAATGTTTTTCCTAGAGGACCTCTCTGATATCAATACATGCTACTTGCTATTCTGGCTTCTATCATTATTAAAGTTTCTGGGTCGAATTTTATATTCTGTCTTGATGATTACTCCCTGATTCTCCTAAACTTTATTCCTATTTTTAGCGTTTTGCATTACCAATACATTTCTTGTATTCTTCTGTTTTTAGTGAAAAGTTAATAATTGTAAGAACTTTTCCAGATGCTCCTGGGCCAATACCATACCATTTGGAAGTTGCTTCAGTGGTTTCTTCAGCTTCTGTAAAAATGACTTTATCACTACTTTTTTTTTCTAATTTAATACCAATAATTTCATAATTTCTTAAGAAGCATTTTCTTAAATCTCTATAGCAACTACAAAAACATTTCCAAAGATTTTGTTTTAAGTGAAAAATGTGTCGTGCATTTTTCACTTCCACTTCTTTAATCATATAAGAATAAAAAGTATTGGGATGTGATATGTATGCACAAATAATGTTACTTTTGTTTTCATTTTTTATCCATACAATATAATAAATAAAAGAGGTGTTCTTGAGTAATTATTCTCAATTTACACCATCAAGTTTTCTCACTCAGATAAGAATGGAATAATAAAAATCCAAACATTCAAAAATTAATTTAACAGAGCATAATAAGGTCCTATTAATTGTACTGGAAAATAGTTTTTTATGAACTGTTCTGCTCTGGATAGTATGACTATTTCTCAAATTCAGTATCTTAATGTTTTATATGGATGATTAAGACAAATAAATTTGTTTTGAATTGATAAATAAAATTGTTTATAAATGGAAAACAAAATTTAAAAACAATTATAATGGCATTTGTTTAAAGAACTTAAGAAATAAATCTGCATCTAAATAAAAATAAATGATGCTTTACATCATCTATTAGTCTGCCTTTTTTCATCTCTGGATGGTTGAATTATTTTGTTAAAATTGAATAGTTTAAGTGATAAAATTAAATGAAAATATTTTATTGATAGTTGCACTCTATATTTGATATTGCAACATATTACCCAATGTCATACTCCTGACTGCTTTATCTGCTCTAGTTTTCCAATATTACTTATCATCTTCTAATAAACAACTGCAAAAACCATCTGAAGTCTAGCTGAACAGAACTTCTGTAACTAAGAATATAAAGAAGAGAGATGCAAAACGGGCTGGTCTACATCCAGTGTAAATTGAGCATCAGAAGAGATATCTTGGCTGTGGGGGTCCCCCTGAGGACTGAGAAGTCCCAGTCTCGCACTGGGCTCCCTAGCCCAGGCTTTTAGTTCCAGGAAGAGGAGTCCTCGCAACATCTGTCTGAGAAAATCAGCAAAGATTCCACCTGTCCTGGTGAGATGGAGGGCTGCTGAAAACCCAGGTATCCTCTTAAAGGGCCCATACACAGATTCACCCACTCATAGGCACTCACCCTAGGCTCTGTTAAAGGGGCAGCAACTTGAGCAGCTCCAGAGATATACAAAGAGAGAAAGAGAGAGTGAGGTATATGGCTTCAAGGTGAGGGCTGGAGGGACACCCACCATTATCTCTGTGTTAAGCCCTCTTCCTGTGTAGCCTATAGGTGGGAGCTATCTTGCCTGTGTTGAGCCATTTCCCAGATGGCCAAATCTGAATCTGCATTGGATTGGTGAACTCTGCTTGCTCCACCTTGATGACTCCCTGGGATCCCTGCATCATCCCACCCCGCTCTTCAGAACCATCTGAGGTACTTTGGGCACCTGGGAAACCAGCTCTGAGCTGAAGGAGGCTCTTTCAGCAGCAAAAAGCCAGCGGCTTGTGTCCCTCTTGAGGCACTTTTGGTGGCAGGCAACTAGCCCCAACTCAGGCTACAGCCCTTCTTAGATAACTCCGGAGAGTGTTCAGGGCTGAGGCTAGCAGTGGCTGGCTTAGGTATTCTCTGGGCATTTTGTGAAGTGGCCCCAGGCTCAGCACTACACCAGAACTGAATCTGCATTAACCTTGTGAATACCACTCACCTGGGTGACTCCTTGGGACACCACTCTGCCCAACTCACAAAGCACCACTGGTGGCACTTCTGGCACCCAGGAAACCAGCCCCAACTTGCAAACTTCAGGAGATTCTTACAGCAACAAACAGCAGGCTTTGAGCTGCACACAACCAGAGACAATTTTGTGGCAAACGACCAGCCCTAGCCTGTGCTGAAATCTTTCTGGGACAACTCTTGGGAGTCCGTGGGCCCGAGGCAGGTGGTGGTAGGCCACTGCGTGTTCTGAAACTTTTACATAAGGCCCCGAGCTTAGCACTACTGCCAACCCTAAATTTGTATTAACCTGGTGAACACTCTCCCTATCCTAGTGACTACCTGTCTCACCCAACCTGCATACTGATTAAGATTCTGTTAGTGACTGAGCCTTACAGCAGCCAGCAGGTACTGTCAGATCTTTGGGTGTCTTGGGCCCCTGGCTTGTTACTGGTGATAGCCAGCCTTGGTCCTCAGTGTGAATATTCCCACATACTTTCAGGTACAGCACAAGCAGTGACCTAATGCAGACAACTTTGTACCTCTTACTGGTAGCCCTGGGCCAGTCATAGGCAGCAGCCTGCATAGGAGTTCTTTCCAAGAAGTCACAGAATTAACACACCCAGAGACTGGCTTTAGATAACAATAGAGCAGTACTCGATTAGCCCCACAAGCAGTACACATGTTCTCAACAGGCATAAGAGCCCACTGGGACAGATCAACCTCTGAGAGGTAAGCTCCCACACAACATTTCAAACAATGTGGGCATGGACAATTCTCACAGCCAGTCATCCTGAGAGTTAAGTAACAAAGTTAATCCCACCTACTGACATGCCAAAAGCAATAAAGGTTAAACTACAACATGAGGGCACACACAACCCATACAAAGAGTCACTCCTGGAACACATGGCACTGGTGATCAGTTGGCCACACAGGACTACTACTACATAAGGCCACCAGCAAAGACTGAGAGACCTACCTAATACATAAAAACAAACACAGAGAGGCAACCAAAAGGAAAAATAATAATAATAATAATAAATTAAAAATTAAAAAAAAAATAAAGCAAGATGTCCCAAATGAAAGAAGAAGAGAAAACTTCAGAAAAAAGATCTAAAAGAAATGGAAGCAAGCAAATTACCAGAGACAGAGTTTAAAATACAGGTTTAACAATACTCAAAGAACTTAGTGAGAATTTCAACAAAGAGATAATAAGCACACACACAAAACAGACACAGAAACCACAAAAAAGAAGCAGTCAGAAATAAAGAATAAAATAACTGAAATGAAGAATGTGCTAGAAGGAATCAACAGCAGATAATATGAAGCAGAGGATTTAACCAGTGATTCAGAAGATAAGGTAGCAGAAAACATCCAATTGGAATAGGAAAAAGAAAAAATTAAAAACATAAGCATAGTTTAGGGGAGCTCTGGGACAACATCAAGCATAACAACATTCACATCATAGGTGTACCAGAAAGAGAAGAGAAAGCAAGAAAATGAAAACTTATCTGAGGCAGTAATGATTGAAAATTTCCCTAACCTGGAGAAGGAAATAGACATACAAGTCCAGGAAGTAGAGAGAGTCTCAAACTAGATAAACATAAACAAGCCTACATCAAAACTCATCATGATGAAAATGGCAAAGTTTAAAGACAAAGAGAAAATCCTAAAAGCAGCAAGGGAAAAGTAGTTAGTTAGTTAGTTATAAGGAAGCCATAAGACCATCAGCTGATTTTTCAATAGAAACTTTGCAGGCCAGAAGGAAATGGCACAAAATATTCAAAGTGAAGAAAAGCAAGGATCTACAATCAAGATTATCCAGCAAGGCTATTATTTAAAATTAAAAGAGAGATTAAACAACTTCCCAGACAAAACAAACAAACAAAAAAACTTAATAATAAAATAAAATAAAGGCATTCATCAGCACTAAGCTAGTATTATAAGAAATGTTAAAGGGATTTTTTAAAAAGAAGTATGAAATGCCATAAATATGAACAATAAAATGGCAATAACTATGTACCTATCGATTATCACTTTAAAAGTAAAAGGATTAAATGCTTCAATCAAAACACATAGGCGGCTGTCTACAAGAGACCCACTTCAGATCAAAAACACACATAGACTGAAAGTAAAGGGATGAAAAAAATATTTTATGCAAATAGAAACAAAAGAAAAGCTGGAGTAGCGATACTTACATTAGGCAAAATAGACTTTAAAACAAAGTCTATAACTAGAGACAGAGGACATTACATAATGATAAAGGGATTAATCCAACAAAAGGACATAACCTTAGTAAACATTATGCCCTCAACATAGGAGCATCTAAATATAAAACAAATATTGACCAACATAAAAAGAGAGATGATAGTTGTACAGTCATTGTAGGGGATTGCAACACCCCAATGACACCTATGAATAGATCTTCCAATAAACAAGATCTTCCAATAAACAAGAAAACTGTGACCTTAAATGGCAAACTAGACAAGGTGAATTTAATTGATATTTATAAAACATTTACCCTAAAGCAGTAGAATATACATTCTTCTCAAGAGCACATGGAATATTTTCTAAGCTGGACCACATATGAGGCCACAAAACAAGAATCAATAAATTTTAGAAGTTTGAAATCATATAAAGCGTCTTTTCCAATTACAATGATACAAAACTAAAATCAATTACAAAGACAAAAACTAAAAACAAGCAAACATATGGAGGGTAAATAACATGTTACTAAAGAATGAATGGGTTAACAAAGAGATCAAGAAAGAAACCCAAAGATACCCTGAGACAAATGAAAATTAAAAACGATCCAAAATCTATGAGACAGAGTGAAAGCAGTCCTAAGAGGGAATTGTATAGTGACATAGGCCTGCCTCAAGAAACAAAAAAAATTCAAAAAAAAAATGTACCTTTACACTTAAAACAACTAGAAAAAGAACAGCAAACAAAATCTAAAGTGAGTAGAAGAAAAGAAATGATAAAGATCAGAGCAGAAATAAACAAAATAGAGCCTAAAAAATAAACAAACAGATAAATAAATAAAAATTTTAAAAAATAGCAAAAATCTATGAAACCAAGGCCTTTTAAAAGACAAACAAAACTGATAAACATTTAACTAGATTTATGATGAAAAAAATTGAGAACCCAAATAAATAAAATCATAAATAAAAGAGAAATGACAACTGATATCACAGAAGTGCAAAGGATTTTAAGAAAACACTATGATCAATTATATGCCAACAAATTATACAATATGGAAGACATTTATACAGTCTCCCAAGACTGCATATAGAAAGTACAGAAAATCAGCACTGACGCTACTGCTAATGAAATTGAATTAGTAATTTAAAAAATTCTACCAGACAAAAGTTCTGGATTAGATGGCTTCACAGGTATACTAAACATTCAAAGAATTTGTACCTATTCTTTTTAAATATTCCAAAAGAAAATTCAAAAGGAGAAAAGGCTCCAAACTCATTCTACGGGGCCAACATTACTCTGACTCCAAAACTAGACAAAGACACTGCAAAAATTAAAAAAATTATAGGTCGATATCCCTGATGAACATAGATGTAAAAATCCTCAATAAAATATTACCAAACCAAATTTAGCAAGACATTAAAAAATCAAAACTTTGATTAAGTTGGATTTATTTCTGGGTTGCAAGCTTGGTTCAATAATTACAAATCAATTAATATGATACATCACATTAACCAATTGAAAGATAAAAATCATATGATCATAGTAATAGAGGCAAAAAAAACATTTGAGAAAATTCAGCATTCTTTTATGATAAAAACTCTCAGCAAAGTAGTAATAGAAGTAACATACCTCAACATAATAAAGGCCATATATGACAAACCCATCGCTAACATTATACTCAATAAGGAAAGGCTAAAAGCATTTCCTTAATATCAGGAACAAGACAAGGATGTCCGCTTTCACCACTTTTATTCAACATAGTATAGAAAGTCCTAACCACAGCAATCAGATAAGAAAAAGAAACAAAAGGCTTTCAAATGGAAAAAAGAGAAGTAAAACTGTCATTATTTGCAGATGACATGATACTGTAGAGAGGGAGCCCTAAAGATATCACCAATGTTAGAACTGATAAACAAATTCAGTAAGATAGCAGGATATAAAATTAATATTTAAAAATCAATCGCATTTTTATACACCAATAATAAACTATAAGAAAGGAAGTTAGGGAAACAATTCTATTTACAATTGCATAAAAAAAATGCCTAGGAATAAATTTAACCAAGGAGATAAATGTCCTGTACTCATAAAATTATGAGTTATTGAAGAAAGAAGTGAAGAAGATACAAATAAATGGAATCATATACCATGCTCATGGGTAGTGAGAATAAACATTGTTAAAATGGCCATACTAAATTTGGAGAAACATGGAGGAGTGAGAGACATCCCCAGATCTCTCTCCTTGAATCAACAATAAGCTGAACATCTAAAACTGAACAAAAAACACCCAAACTGCACACCAGCATGTCTGAGTGTGGGATCTGCTCATAAGATTTACCACAGGTCAGAAACCTGAGTGTTGGGTGGTGGACTGGGAGAAACAAAGAAGCTGCCTCTTGCAGCCTCCTGAGCTCTCTGCAGGAGAAGTGGGGAGGGGAGAAGTTGCGGTGAGTTCCGTGAACAGCCCTGCCTGGGAGTGCTGCTAGTTTCACACAATTGGCGGCAGGGCCCAGACATCAGGGCAGAAAGCAGAGAAGTGGATGGCAGAGAAATAACAGTTGATTTTTTCCAGGTGCAGTTGCAAAACCAACGCTGAGCCACAGCCCCCAACTCCCAATCCAGAGAGACCCTCCCCCCATACCTCTGAGATCGATCACCATGAAGCCCCAGAGGAATCTGATAAAACACTGCTGAGACTGTAGCTGACACTGACAGAGACTGAAACTGAGGGTAGCAAGCATGATTAAATATCTACAAGAAAATAAAAAAGATATAATGTAGGTTTTATATAAGGCAGGGATCCAAGAGGCTTAGATGCTACCTACAGGAAACCAAAAGAAAAGTGCCTTCTTTGCAGCAGACTAAAGAGAGACCTTTATATAATAAATCTTCTTTCTGGAAAAACAGCAGAATACATTTTCATTAATGCCCTGGTGCAGAAATGACCCATTAAACACAGTGAACAAACAAGGTGACAAGGCATCTCAGAAAGAAAGAGAAAACTCTTCAGAAAATAAACTTATAGACACAAAAATATGTGACTTAAATGACAGAGAATTTAGGATGATACTTCTGAAAAAATTCACTGAGTTCCGAAAAGAGTCATAACAACAATTCCAGGAACTGAAAAACAACTAGATGAGCAGAGCAAGGAGATTCAAAAAGAACAGAATAGATCTTCTGGAGATAAAAAAACACAGTGCAAGCATTGAAAAATGAAATAGCAAACTTGAGAAATAAAGTTGACCAAATGGTGGAATGTATCTGTGATATAGAAGACAGAAATCTAGAAATAAATCAGAAGGAAGAAGAGCAAAACTGAAGAATGGAAAGTAATGAAAGGGAAATTAAAGAACTAGCTGATACAATCAGGAGAGGAAACATAAGAATAATGAGCATTTATGAAGGTGAGGAAAAGAAACAGGGACTAGCAAGCATATTCAGACAAATAATTGACAAGAATTTTCCAAATCTAAGGAATGAGCTGGAGTTTGGAATTCAAGAAGTCAATTATCTCAACCCAAAAAGTTCTTCACCAAGACACATTGTATTAAAGTTATCAAAAATCAACAATAAAGATAGAATTCTCAGGGCAGCCAGGGAGAAGAAAATGGTAACGTAACTTATAAAGGAAAACACATTAGATTATCCTCAGATTTCTCAACACAAACCTTACAAGCCAGAAAGGAATGGAATCAAATATTTAAACTATTAAGTGAAAAAAACTACCAGCCTAGAATAATGTATCCAGCTAAGCTCTCCTTTAGATATGAGGGGGAAATTAAGACCTTTCCAGACATAAAAAAAAATTGAGGGAATTCTCCATTATGAGGCCCGCACCACAGGAAATACTGAAAGGGGTCAGCTCATCTGAAACAAAATAACAACAACAACAAAAATACATAATTAGGAATAAAGTGACTATCAGGCAAATAGAAGTAGAAAAGTACAATCCTTACTAAGAACAGGGCATTATAAGCTTAAATAATAATAGAATTGCTATAACGAGATAGTAATGAACGTTCAGCATACATAGGAACAAACTGAGATAACAATGACTGAAAACAGGAGAATTCAAAGATTCAAATTCTCAAAGGGCAATGGAGATAAGGCACGTGCAGAAGAAATTGGACGACAGTATGTATATATATATACCTATCTTCTACATGTTAATAATGGTAACACACACACAAGATTCAGAACTGAAGTATATAACATAAAACAAAAAGACCCAAAGGCAAAACCCACAAAAGCTAACCAAAATAAAGAAAACAGAAACACAAGGACAAGGAAGCAATGAAAACACTGAGCTACCAGGAAGCAAAAGATAAAATGGCTATAAGAAGACCTCTTATTTCAATAATTGTCCTAAATGTAAATGAACTGAACTCACCAATAAAAAGCCACAGAGTTGCAGAATGGATCAAAAAACAAAAAACAACCATACGTTGCCTTAGGAGACACATCTCAGCTCCAAACAAATATGGACTCAAAGTGAAAGGGTAGAAAATTATATTTCAAGCAAATGGCATTCAATGAAAAGAGGGAATAGCAGTACTAATATCAGACGAAATAGACTTCAAAATAAAAAAAAAGGTAAAGAAAGATACTGAGAGACACTTCATAATGATAAAGGGAATCGTGCACCAAGAAGACATAACACTTATTAATCAGGGAGCCCCGAATATATAAAGAAGTTATTAATAGAACAAAGGGAGAAACAGATCAAAACACTATCATAGTAGGTGACCTAAATACCCTCTGTCGGATATAGACAGATCATCCAAACAGAAAATCAATAAGAAAATAACATCCTTATGATACATTGGACCAACTGGACAAAATTGACATCTACAGAGCCTTCCATCCCAAGAAACCTGCTTATACATTCTTCTCTAGTGCACATGGAACATTCTTAATAATCAACCACATACTGGGACACAGAAATAGTCTCAACAAATAGAAGAGGGTTGAAATCATAGCAATCATATTCTCTGATCATAATGCTTTGAAACTAGAGATCAAGTGCAAAAAGAAAAATCAGGAGGAACCACAAATACATGGAGATTAAACAACATACTACTGAAGAATAACTGAGCCAGGGAGGAAATAAAAAGAGTGATTAAGAGAAACATAGAAATAAATGATAATGATAGTACAACATATCAAAACTTTTGGGACATGGCAAAAGTGATCATAAGAGGAAAGTTCATATCATTACAGGCCTATCTCCAAAAACAAGAACAAGCTCCAATAATCTAATGCTTCATCTTAAAAAAACTAGAAAAGGAAGAACAAATGAAGCCTAGAGTAGGCAGAAGGAAAGAAATCATAAAAATTAGAGCAGAAATAAATGAAATTGAAAACAAACAAACAAACAATAGAAAAAATAAATGCAACGAAGAGCTGATTCTTTGAGAAGGTTAATAAAATTGACAAAACACTGGCTAGACTCACTGAAGAAAAAAGAAAGAACACAAAAAAACAAAATCAGGGATCAAAGAGTGGAAATTATGACTGACATTGAAGAAATACAAAGAATCATGCAAAAATACTATGAAAAAGTATATAACACCAAATTTAATAACCTAGAAGAAATGGACCAGTACTTAGAAAAATGCAATCTTCCTACACTGAATCAAGAAGATCTGAAAAATCTTAATAGACTAATCAGCAGTATAAAAATTGAAACAATCTTCAAAAATCTAGCAAAAAGTAAAAGTCCACGACAAGATGGCTTCACCAGTAAATTCTACCAAACATTCAAAGATTTAATACTTATTATCCTCAAACTCTTCCATAAAATCATAGAGGAGGCAAGACTTTACAACTCATTTTATGAGGCCAGTATTACTCTGATACCAAAACATAGTAAAAATAACACCAAAAAAAAAAGACCCTACAGACTAATATTTCTCATAAACACAGATGCAAAAATCCTAAATGAGATACCAGCGAACCAAACACGGCAATATATTTAAAAGATTATGCACCACGATCAATTGGGCTTCATCCCAGGGGCACTAGGATGGTTCAACATATGCAAATCAATTAATGTGATATATCACATGAACAAATTTAAAAAATAAAAATCATATGATCATATAAAGAGATGCAGAAAAAGCTTTCGACAAGATACAGCATCCATTTATGATCAAAACACTTAACAAAATTGGTATAGAAGGAATGTATCTTAACAGGCCATATATGACAAACTCTCAGTCAACATTGTACTTAATGATGAAAAACTAAAAACTTTCCCTCTAAGATCAGGAACAAGGTAAGTCTGTCCACTATTGCCACTGTTCTTCAATATAACATTGGAGGTCCTAGTGCATGCAATCAGGCAAGAGAAAGATATAAAAGGCCTCCAAATAGAAAACAAAGAAATCAATCTGTCACTATTTGCGGATGACATGATTCTATACATAGAAAACCCTAAAGATTTCACAAGAACACTACTAGAAACAATAAGTAAAGTCTCTGAATACAAAATCAACGTTCAAAAATCCATAGCTTTCCTATACTCTAATTTTGAAGTATCAGATAAAAAAAGTGGAAAAATTAATTTCTTTTGCAATTGCAACAAAAAGAATAAAATACCTAGGAATAAATTTAACGAAACATGTAAAGGACCTATATAATGAAAACTACAAGACCCTATTAAAAGAAATAGAAGAAGATACAAAGAAATGGAAAGATGTTCTGTGTTCCTGGATTGGAAAAATCAACATAGTTAAAATGACCATATTACTTAAAGCATTGTACAGATTTAATGCAATCCCCATCAAAATCTCATTGGCATTTTTTAAAGAAATTGAACAAAAAATCATCAGATTTGTATGGAAGCACAAAAGACCTTGAATTGCCAAAGCCATATCGAGAAAAAAAGAATGAGTCTGGAGGCATCACTCTGCAGACTTCAAATTAAACCACAGAGCAACAGTAAACAAAACAACATGGAATTAGCAGAAAAACAGACGCACGGACAAGTGGAACAGAATTGAGAATCCAAAAGTAAACCCATATTTTAATGGGCAAATCATTTTCAACAAAGAAGCCAAAAACATGCAGTGGAGAAAGGAAAGCCTCTTCAAAAATGATGCTAGGAAAACTGTAACGCTACATGCAAAAGAATGAAACTAGACTGTTGTCTATCACCACACATTAAAATTAACTCAAAATGGATTAAGCACCTGAATATAAGACCTGAAACAATAAAATGCATAAAAGAAAATATAGGAATGAAACTCAAGGACCTTGGACTTAAAGAGGATATTATGAATTTGACCTCAAAAGAACGGCAAAAGAAGTCATCAACAAGGTAAATAGACAGCCATCCTAATGGGAAAATATATTTGCAAACAACACCTCTGATAAGGGCCTAATATCCAAAACATACAAAGAACTCATATAACTCAATAACAACAACAAATCAAATGATCCAATCAAAAAATGGGCAGAAGACCTGAACAAACACTTCTCCCTAGAGGATATACAAATGGCGAACAGATATGTGAAAAGATGCTCAACATCACTAGCTATTAGGACAATGCAAATCAATTCCACAATGAGATACCTTCTCACACCTGTTAGAATAGCTATAATCAACAGGACAAATTATAACAACTGTTGGAGAGGATGCAGAGAAAAAAGAACCCTCGTATACGCTGCAAATTGGTACAGCCACTATGGAAAACAGTATAGTGGTTCCTCAGAAAACTAAGAATTGATCTACTATATGATCCAGCAATCCCTCTACTGGGTATTTACCCCAAAGACTTGAAAACTCATATCCAAAAAGATATTTGCACACCGATGTTCATAGCAGTACTAGTCACAGTGGCCAGGACATGGAAGCAACCGAAGTGTCCTACGATAGATGATTGGCTAATAAAGGCACATATATACAATGAATATTACTCAGCAATAAGATGAGATGAAATACTGCCGTTTGGGACAATGGATGGACCTCAAGATAGGGTAGGGGGGAGTGTAGTGGTAGACAGAGTAAAGGGGGTCAAATATGTGGTTACAGAAAGAAATCTAACTGTTAAAGTGTACAGCTGGAACTTACTGGATTTCGTTAACCAATGTCAACATAAAAAATAGAAATAAATAAACAAACAAATGAATAAAAAACACAATTATATGTCAGTTTACACTTGTCAGAATGAGTGTCATCAAAAATTCCAAGAACAAGTGTTGGCTTCAATGTGGAGGAAAGGGAACCCTTGTAAAATGTTGGTGGCTTTGCATATTGGAAAACAGGTTAAATGTTTCTCAAAAAAATTCAAAATAGAATTACCTGTGACCCAGCAGTTACACCTCTGGGTATTTATCCTAAAAACAGGATGTAGGAAGCATGTTGGAAAGATTGGTATGTGGTGTCAAAGAAGACCTGTGAGCACACAGAAACCAGAAATATAATCTTTAGGTCTGAAGTGGGTGGTGAGAGAAACATTTCAGATAGAGAAACTTGCCGAAGAGAAAAAGAGACAAATAGTATGATAGTATGGATTGTAAAAGGGTATGAACAAGGGACATACTGGATAATAAAGTAATGGCCAGATCTTAAAATCCTTCTGCTTCATGCTAAGGTTTGGACTTTATTCTGAGAAAAGTTAGAAGATAATAATGAAATTTAAGCAAGATAGTAACATAATTTTTAAAAAATCATAAAATAAAGTTCTGCTTACACAAAGCACAACTAAAAAGATGACTTTATATAAAACAAGCTTAAGGAGTTTATGGAAGGAGACAACAGAACAGCTTGGAACTCCAGGACCCAAGAAACAGAATTGCTATAAATTCCCTGAGTTTACCTTTTGCCTTATATATTCCAGATTTGGGGCTGAAGAAGCTGTTAAACTGAAAAGGCCAACAACACAGGCACAAATAGCCTTAACAAAAGTCTGGTTTCCCTAGCAAAAGGGTAAGTAAGGGAATAGCTTATCAAGTTAAGGACCATAGGGAAAAAAACTAGCTCCACCATCAATTCTACCAGTGAAAGGTGAGTGAGGAGCTTTGACTTCTGCCCTAGCCAGACTGTAATAAGGCACTCCTACACACCCAAATGCTGAACAAGAAAGAGGATTTTCATTCCTGCAGGGCAGAAATGCCTACTTCCTCTGGTCAGTTAAGACCACATGGGGGTCCTGAACTTTCACTTTTACTCTTCAGTAAAAGATGCTGCCTCTCATTCCCAGCTGTGGTAAAAATAAAAGATTGGTGCTTTCACTATCATCTAGAGGTAGTGAGGAAAAACTCCCCAAACCCTCCCCCCAGCAATGATAAGAAATCTCTCATTGGATACCAATGATGGCTGAATGGGGAACTAACTACTCCTCTACCTCAATGGTCAATTAGAAGAGATCGATCCCCTTTCTCCTGCATTCTTGAGGGATGAAGGGGAAATCAAGACATACTGGGATGAAAGAAAATTAAGAAATGTTGTCACCAACAGAACTACCTTAAAAGATTAGTTAATGTCAGTCCTCTAAACAAAAAGGTAACCATAAAGTAAGGACCACTTGACCTTAAGACCATTTCCTGAGCCTTTAAATGGTTGTTTTTAAAATAATCTTCATCAGTTTCACTAGGGAGTAAGTCAGTGGAGTTTCTCACACTTTCATGACTCACTGTCTTGCTGTAAATTGATTAAAGTATTATTTCTTACAACTGTATGTGCATCTATAATTATCTCAAAATAAAAGCTTTATTTAAAATACCATAGAATAACAAGACAAGTAGCTATGCAAGATAATTATTCAGTTCATTTCTCTGTTTCCAAGAAAGCTTAAGTAGACAAGCAAACTAATTTTCTTCTTCTGGAATCTCAGGAGAGAAAGATCTTGTTCCATTTTCTGCACTCCTTTAATAAACTACAGATAGCAAGTTACTTTTTTTTGGTATGTAGTTAGTATAATAAAGTTTATTGATGACAGATTAAAGGAGAAGATTAAGGTATATATACTAAACACTCAGCACTTAGTATTTTCATCATTTTTTGTTGAATGAATTATTGAATGTCCAACTAAAGAACAGAGTAAGTTGGGTCAGTATTAACGGTGTTGCATTCTCAGGCTTTCTTCACTTCCACTACTCTACTCTTCTTAATATCTCACTGCTACCATTATTCAAAACTCATGAGTATGGCATTGTGCTAGGTTGCACAAAGACATTTAGTAGTGACACTGCTGAAAAGGTTGTCAAAGTCTGTTTTATAAACTTGCTGTATGAAACGAGAATGGTAGAAGTGCTATTTTGTAGAATTTTATCCAATGCCTGTGACAATCTGTTTTTTAAAGATTCTTATTTCACACCCTCCTTTTCCCCAGTCAGAAAGACAAGGGCCTAAGTAGTGAAGAAAAGTGCAAAGCAGCAGCTGGAACACTGTGAGTATGTCCTGACAAGTCAATGGAGGAAGGAGGAGTGGCCTAGATATGATAAACACGGGGGGAGTTTGGAACTTGCTAACTGTTGCCTAATCACAATGTAAAAACCTGTGCAATGCCTCCAGTAATTTTGCTTGTTTTTTCTTTGGGTCAAGACTAGTTTGACTTTTGAAATAAAACATTAGCACTCTTAGAACATTACGCCATATATCACACGTAGGTGGCATAGGGAGAAAGCAAACAGAATGAACAAGGACTAAATAATATCTAACCCAGAAAAGAAAGCTGATTTGGAAATGCAGACCACTGGCATTGAATAAATTTATCTTACTATAAATAGTACATCAACTAAGAAGGTAAATCAACCAAGTAATGACTAAAAAATATCTTCAGAGTGCTTACTTTATCTCTTTTTGTTTTTTGGAAACATGTTCTTTGACTGCAGTAACTGGTGAATTAACTGTAGTACTGACTGCATGTGGACATCTAGCACAAACTAAAGAAAGTTTTAGTTATCTTATTTGTTAAGTGCAGAAAATAAAGTTGGAAAATGCAGGTAATATTTTCATCCTAGGACTCAAAAGAACTCCATTGGATAACCACATCAAACAAACTAGGTAATCCTCAAATATAATTTTGTTCTCCATAATTAGATCATAAATAAATAGAAATAGTTTCAACCAGAACAGTAGCACTCCTCTTATCTACAAAGATTTTATTAAAAACATTGCCTATTTGAAATAGGCCAAGTAGTGGAAAGTAAAAAAAATATATATTTTTTAATTTAAGCATGGAAAAGCCCTCATGTTTTAATTCACAGACTACTGAACTCTAGATTTAATACAAAAAGTTTGAAATGGTTTTTCCTCTTACTGCTGCCTAGGGGTAATTAGAAATTAGAAGAGGAGGACTAGCAGTCTGTTGGGGTAGAGATACTGAGAGCAGGCGAGGCTCTACTATCATGTAACAGTTGAATCCTCATTCTAAATATTTGTTAAATCTGTGTCCTCCCCACCAATTTCCAAGGTCACTAGACAGAGATTCATTCTTATTCATTGCTGAATTCATAGTTCTAAAAACATGACCAAAAACATATTAGCTACAAGCAATGAATTAATAATATTCTAAGATTTTTTTCAGTGAATAAAACAATATTTGGAGATATAAAGTCACAGACTGTCATGTTTTCCTTAGTGTTCTAGAGTCAGCATCATCAAGGAAAGGTGTGTGTTGGAGTTCAAATGGGGCCAACTTCTTAGCTTGGGGATGAGGTTGCAAACCCAGTGTTGCAGTCATTAGAACTATTTGCAAATATTCTGCCTCCTCTCCAGACAGGAACATGAGATACTTGCACTTTCCCACTTCTTTATAAGTTATAATTGTATTCACCAATGAACCATGAAGAAATGCACTATGCTGTATTTCTGAAAGCTTGCACGCAATTCTTCACGTTTAATGCCATAGTCATTCTGGAAGAATGGGTCAGGTTGGAGGCTTCGTCAGCCAAGTTTTCCAAGTGGCTTGAAAAAGGAGAGTCTCTCAACCTCTGTGAACTTAATACTTTCAAAACATTGTTTACTTTCAATTCTACAGTTAAAAACAGTTAAAAACACTGTAATTTTCTCATTTTTTCAAAATTAAAAATGAATTGCAAATTATTTAAAACAATACAGAAAAGGTAATGAGTGGCATGCTGAACATATAAGACTAGTTCTGTGTACAAAATCTCTGGATTACAGCCAGAGTGCTTATTTGGCAACTTAGATAGTTGGTCAGGTTGTCAAAAAGAAACACTCATTTCTGCAATAAGATCCATTTTATGTTCAGTTTCACAACTTATCTTATATTTTCAACAATAGTGACAGAAACCTTAAATTGCAGTGTACTAGTAAAGTTTTTAGAGGATATTTTACAGCAATAAACATAAGAAAAACTTTATATATAAAATATTATGAGAATAAAAAAAAGCCTGTAATATAACAACATAAGATATTCTTGTAAAATAAAAAAAGCTATAGGATCTAATGTTCTTATTTTTTATCCTTATTCTGCAAAGCTGAGAGACATAAATGAGTAGAAATATATACAAATAAAAGCCTATTAAAATATTTATAATAATAAAACATTAATATAAGGGCTTATTCCTCAACATGATTAATCTCATTTTTACTACTTGATTGAACTATATGCTGCAGATAGAATTGAGAAAATTATTAGGTTAGATTGTTTGACTTTATGTTCAGCTGACTTTGAAAAAGTGGGTCTGGTCACTTCTTTGCTACTTTTTCTCTTTTTCTTAAACAAAATTCCCAGGAACTCTACTATTCATATACTTAGTAACAATGATCATAATAACAATAATACATATACACATCCTAATACGTAATATCAACAACAATAATATCTCACATTTATTTTGAGCTTTAGTTTTATCAACTCATTTATAGCCCATGACTGCTGAAGTAGTAATTATTATTTTTGTTTTTAATGATTAAAAAACTGGGTCACAAAGAGCATCCTGAATGCACTACAGATTTACTGTTTTTTGGACTTTCCCCTGCACTTGCTATGCCAGCTCCTGATCATCTGTCTCCACTCAATAAAACAAAATTAAAGGTGTGGTATTTGGACTCAGAACACATACATTGTAATTCATGTTCTACAGACACCAACTATCTTTATCCTAAAATGGAGGGAAAATATCAATAAAATAGAGTCTTTGTAAGAATTAAATAAGATAATATATATTAACTACTTAGTTTAGTGAATGCTACGCAGCAAATTCTCAATAAATTGTATTAATTTTGATAAATTCTTGCATCTCAGGCACGAAGAATATTGAAGGTCCGATGAAACTGTGCTAATTGCCGCAATTATAAACTATTGCTATGCAATTACAACAAACTTTGAGATCATCTTACATGTACTATTTAAGCTATTTGACAAAATAGTATTTCAAATGTTATTTAAACTGAAGCCTACATTAGATATACTCACATTTTACCTAAAAGGTCCAGAGTCATACAGCATGAATTTCTTCATCTATAACATATAAATTGATTGAGTTTACAAGAAGGTAGTATGGTGTAGAGTTCAAAATTCAAGCTTTTGGAATCAGATTCTCCAGTTTTAATATCAGCTCTGCCACTCTCTGTACCTCAGTTTTCTTATTTCTAAAATGAAGATACTTATAATTCCTACATAATAGGTTTATTTTGAGGCTCAAATGCATTAATATATAAAACATTGTTTTGAACAGTACCTGACACATAATAAGTGTTATTATATAAGTTTTGCTAGTATTAGTCAACCAATCTCTATGGGATATCAGCTATGAGCTAATATACTAGTGCTCAGGATTCAAAAACAGGTTATAAACTACATATAAAGTCTAATCTCAAGGGATTTTAAAATTTCTCAGGGAATTAGAAGACCTAGTGGTAAGTACAGTAAAAAAGAAAATTATAAAATATTACAAAGAGGCAGTGTAGTGTACTATAGTGATAGAATAATTAGGATAGATGTTAATATTATTTCCATTTTATAGAAAGAAATAAAACCTTAGAAAGATGAAATGGTCATGTAGCTTCTGAGTATTAGAGGAGACACTTGAATCTAACCTTCTAACTTTGGACCCCAATGTTTCCATTACATCATACTTTTTCTAGTTATATTCCCTTCATTTCTTCTTTCTCATAATTTTTTCTATCTGGCAAGACAGAAGAAAAAAACTAGAAAAGAATCTTCTCATCTTTCCACCATATTTATATTTATATTTGCAACTATATATTCTATCAAGAAATTATACTCTTATTAAGAAATACAAATTGGTAGTTACAAAATACTCATGGGGATGTGAAGTACAGTATAGGAAATATAGTAAATAATAATGTGTAGTGCCAGGAGGGTAGTAGATCACTTTGTAAATTATATAAATGTCACCTGCTATGCTGTACACCAGAAACTAATCTTAAGTAATATTGAATTTAAACTCTAATTGAAAAACAACAACAACAAAATACTTCATACTCTTATATAAGGTCAGGTCCTCAATTTGGGCATTTGACGCTGTGTGTTCTCAACCACTCAAGTTCTTTTCTTATTACATTCTTCCCCTATTCCCCTGTTCTATTGTTTTCTCTTTTTTTTCTTTTTGAATCATTCCTATTATCATACTAACATGCTGTAACTCACATCCTTTCTAGCTTCTGTTCTATTTTTCTGCTTCATTTTACAGCACAATTTTTAAAAATAGTTCATAATCACCATCCCTAATTCCTCACTTCCATTCTCTCTTGAACCCACAATAATTAGACTATTTTCCCACTACTCCAGGGAGACTATTCATTAATGTCATTTATGAACTCTATATGGCCAAGTCCTTTGGTTATTTTCCAGTCTTTATCTCAACAGAGTGGATAAACAAATGAAGAATCAAAAGCTGTAGAAGCTATCAGAGGAAGCCATCGATCATAGAAACTCAAGTTTATGAAACTTTATGAACAAAAAGAACATAATCTTGATGAGATCTTAGTACATTTCAAAAGGGAAATTTAGAAAGGGCTTTGGGGTTGGGGTTAGTTGTCAGGTCTTTGTAGAGTGCAAATTGGTAAGCATAGTGTAGGTATGGAAGATTAGACCTGGGTGAGTTGCAGGGCCAGGGATCGGGAAAAGACTGGAACAAAGAAATCCATTAAATGCTTTTCTCTGGTCTTGTCTTGGAAAACATGGATCTCAAAGAGCTGCTGCTACAAATTCTGAGCTTAGATAGTATTGTTGCATATTATGCTTTGGTACAGGTTATTAGTTTTTAGAAATGTAATATAGGCTGTTTTGCTAGTTGGTGCTTCTTTTTAATTTCTAGAAATAATTCTTAGCTCTATTATATGTGAAGGACCTGGAACAGTTGATCTGCCCACTCAAGTATTTACTTAACCCCTTAAAAAAGTTTTGATTCTCATCTTGACGCTTTTACTCACTTATAATCATGCTAATCTATATATTTCCACTTCTAAGAAGCAGCATTTCCAGATGTATTTTCAAGCTTACATCCTTACTGCCTTGTACTGTGCCTCTTCAATTGTATAAATAAAAGCCTATTTAATGTGGAAACATTGCCATGAGCTGAGTTAATAATTCTGGCTTGTACTGTTGGAGGCTTCCTCTTACCTCAGCCTGCTGAAACATTTTTAAAATCCTAAAAGTAACAAAAGAACTACCGAGAGTAAAGACAAAGTTAATGTTCTATGGTTTGAATAATTTACCCACTAAAAAAGACTTAGGTCAACTGATGATTATGTAACTTCAATTATGTTATATTCTACCCCATAGAAGTGTAGTTGCTAAAGATTAGACATGATGGAGGATACTATTAGGTATTGGTACTCTGTCAACAGTGAGCAGTGACTACTAAATTATCTACCAGCAGAGAATGATAGAAAAAAAAAATCTGGAAGAACAATAAAAACGAATTTGCCTTTCTAATATGCATTACATATTTTATGACTCCTAATAAGGTTACATATAATGTAATTTAATATTTTCTTTCTAATTCAAAGTTATTATAATATAACTGGCTAAAAGTGTTTTATTTTACCACAAATAAGTATCTTCCAAAGGATTCACTGAACTATGAGACAGTATAATAAATAAAAGTCATAGAAATGTGGAATGTATTTTTAAAAGATTTTAATAAAAAAATATAGTTTTAAAACAGACAAATATCAGGACTTAAAGAATTATACATTGGTTGTCTGGAAAAATTTCTAGGGATTAAGACTTCATCTGCCAGTGAGCCAGATAACTAACTTCTTCTTTATCTGAGCATTTGGATGAATAATGTTGGAAAAAAATAAGAATATTTTATTGGATTATCAGCATGTATTGTGATCTATCTTGTTCAAGAGCCAATAGAGCTGTGATCATCTTCCAGTAATTTGAACACTATTACACAGTTTTTACAAATAGATAGTTATTACTTTAATGCAATTTTAATTTTAGCATTTGCCATAATAAGCTATATAGGCTAGAATGCTGTCAACAAAAGTGATAATCAGATGATTATAATCACTGTATTTTAAGATTTTTAAAAGCTGTTCTGCAGCTTAACAAAAATGTAGTTGGCATGATCTTTCTTTGCCAGTGGTGATTTATATTCACCGAAGGACAGTAAATAATATGAAAGAGCTACACATCTTTGTGCTTTAACTGTTGCTACAGTTGTGCTTTGTTTAACACCTACATTTTTATGCAGCTACTTCACAGTATCCTTCCCTTCTGTACCTCATGAAAATACTAGTACTCTGAGTTAAATAGGATGCCCTGCTTTCCTTGATAAGGTTTTAGAAGCATGCTCTGACATGACATTTCCTAACTTATGGTTAATACGACTTTTGTGAACACAATATTGAATTCATTTGGTTAATACGACTTTTGTAAACACAATATTGAATTCATTTTTCATTCACTTTTCTGTGATAAGCTATTATTCTTGTCTCTAAGTCATATGTTGACTATATATTATTTTGATTCCTCACATATTTGTGATTTATCAAGTAGTTATTACCTATAATTATAGAACAATATATTTTATCATCTGGTATGGTGGGATATTCTCAAGAATTGGTCTGATCTCTTTTATTGGAATCCATTCAGAAGTACTAACCTGGTCAAAATAGCACTGATTCAAAATTATAAACATTCTTATATGTTGTACTTGATAGGAAGAAAAATTAACTGGCAATCCATTCTTTAGAATAAAATTAGGCACTATATGAGAAACATAAATAAAGTGAAAGAAATAATTTAGTGTTATGCTATATATGAAAGCAAGGCTTTATTTAAGAAATTCTGGTGATGGGAAAAATATTACATTTTTGAAAATATGATTCTATTTATATGCGATTATAAAATAGGCTATTTTTAAATCAGTTTTTTTTTTTCTGGGCAAAATTAACAGTCATTTTCTGTACAATCTATTGGACAAATCTGTAGTGTGCCCAACTCTGCCTTTATAGTAACAATTAAATGACTCATCTTCAGGCCTGGTTGTTAGATATAGTCA
Source organism: Pteropus alecto (assembly GCF_000325575.1). Taxonomy (NCBI): domain Eukaryota; kingdom Metazoa; phylum Chordata; class Mammalia; order Chiroptera; family Pteropodidae; genus Pteropus; species Pteropus alecto. Next base: position 1,073,832 of record NW_006438867.1, on the reverse strand, counting down.
TAAATTAAGGTAAAATCTTATCTGGAAGCCTGATTAATGTCTGAAGCTAGACTCTATCTAAACATTTCAATGCACATCACAAATATTAAATACACTTTCTTCAAAATCACATAAACTATAGCTTAAGAAAGCTCAAAATACAGCCAAAAGGCAAACCCTGGGAAGTATGCCAAAATCTAAAAGAAATCAAGGAGTAAAAATGAAAATCAAAGAGCAGACCTAAAATGACATAGTTTACAGCGTCTGGCCTTGTTTTATCTTTATAGAAATTCATGTCAGCTTCAATTGCGAGACATAGCGTAGGCCCAATAACTTCTGCTTGACTTTTGACTTCAGAGCCAGTAAAAACAACTGTCTTCCAACTTCACTCTGTTTGCCTGACCTTAAATATCTCAACCATCTCACTCTAAAAAGTTACAAAAACAATTGTAAAGACAAAGAACATATCATAAAAAGTCATCTTGAATCCCTCCACTACTCTCCATCTCCACTGCTTTTCTAGCATCAGTCAAAAGTTGTTATTTAACAGTATGTCTAAACATCTATCTGTGGTGCAAATTAATGCCTCTAAGGTTGATTCTGAGGTACTGTAAGATCCTGAAGAGTTTTTGGACTTACCAAAAAGTAATCATTTTTGTATGCACCTCTCTTTTTAGATATAATTTCAAACAGAACTCGATTACATAAAACAGACAAAAGCAGATATTCTATGGTCACAGAAGCCAGCTTTCGAACATCTCAGAGAAACTGCTGGACTATCTGAAACTATATGAAACATCTCAGAGAAACTGCTGGACTATCTGAAACTATATGAAACTTAGGTGGTGCAAAGGAGTTGACGTGGTATAGCAAATAGGAGAATGACCTCTGGAGCTAGATTGCCTGCTTTTCAATCCAAGCTCTGCCATTTTCTGTGTGAGGCCACTTAAGTTATTTGACTACTCCATGTTTTGGTTTTCTCACCTGCAATATAGTTATGAGAAGTAAATGAGTTAACATTTGTAAAGTATTCAGAGTAGTCATATACAAGCATTTTTTTTTTCTTTTTAGTCTTCCTTAATTCATTCATTTAATATTCTCTGAAAGTAGTATGAACAATGTGGACAAGGTTTTATTGCCTAGGATATTGTCCTTTCTAAACAGATTATTAATCCTTAATCCACTATTCCATAATTGGTGTTATCCTAGAGAAATCAATTGCTACAGTGGTTTCAGACCTGGACTTACCTGTCTTATATGCATAATGGGACATGTCACATTATATTTGTTTTTGAAAGTTAATGACAATTTGAAAATAACAATAAAAATAATTTCTAATTTAGGATTAGTGTCTCAATGTGTTCTTGGACTTTCTCTACATATTAATTCAATTAACACCTAGACTAATATAGATTCATACTCTCTCAAAAAAATCCCAAGACAATTTTAATGTTTCCAACAATTATTGTACAATTTCATTCAATCTGAAATAGAAGATGGCCAAGACAGTAGTTCTTTATCAATGAAGCTGTGTTTTCTACTTCTGTATATGGAGTTTGAATAGAGCCATCATAAACCAAGATTAAAATTTAGAAAATGATCATAGTACTAATTTTCATTACGTTTTTTGTTAGTTGCTGTTGTTTGTTTTGGTGATAACTTGTAAGCCCTTTATTTAGACCTAAAAACAGCCAGATATGGCAGGAAAGATGAAGGATGACAATCCCAATCACAGAAATGTCTGCTGCACACAAGAAGTTTCATTTATTCTTAGCTGACAAGTTTGACTATTTGGAGTCTATTTCTCTGGCTAACAATGTAGATTTTTAATTCTGATAAAAAAAACAAAAACAAAAAACAAAAAACAAAACAAAACAAAACAAAACAAAAGCAGCCAATGGTGGGTGATAATGTTTCTGACATGTGAGAGAGAAATAGGACTTTTAATAGCATTTATTTCTGGGGGAAATTACAAGAATTTGCATTCAATTGGAGAAAATGACTGCAAAACAGGGAAAGCACACTGTGCTGCAAAGAGCAAAAAGCACATTTAGTCCTTGTACATTTATTACCCACTGAGTTCAAATGAAACACAGTTCTTTCTTCAGAACCACCTCCATGATTAGGACTTTAAAGGATGGTGGCACAGTAAAATAAGAAGCTGATTGGGAAAATTGCTAGTTGGTAGAATGCACTTTTTAAGATTTATTGCAGATGCTGGGCTTACATAATGTCATCATTACTTCTGACTACATCTGTGTTTAGTTAGAAAAGGTCATTTAATTCCTGAGTCATCTAAAAAAAATGGTTAAAAGAATAAGATGAATAAATTGCTCAAATAATGTCAATAGCTTTTGAAAAACTGCATGCTTTTAGTCACTTTAATATGTGCATTCTTGGTTCGAAGCAAACATTTCCCATTTTATTCTACTTAAAAGGCTATTTCATGTTGGAAACAAACAAACAGAAAAACAAACAAATACTACAGAAAGATAGTTTTTAAATTGTCATATTATAAAATAATGGTTATTTTACTGATTATAAAAGTGATATACACTCGTATACTACAAGGAAATAAAAACTATTAATCTACTACTGATATTTAAAACAGATTCTTTCCTCCCATTTTTGTGTGCGTGTTAGGGGATATGAGAGCTAATATTTGTATATCCTTTTATTTTACTTCGATTATACCATAAAACATCCATACATCATATGTATTATATATATACACATACATATTTTATTATCTGTTATGTTTATGATCAATAACCTTCAATAATCATTTCTGA
>NW_006438867.1:1057470-1071012 GCF_000325575.1 Pteropus alecto | reverse complement strand
GACACTACATGGCTTTGAGGATGATATAGCGCAACTGAATGTGCTTTAGTTCACACAAGAACTACATTCTGAGAATTCATAGCATGATTGCATGCTATGATTGCATGCAAGTCACATTTTTAGTCTCACAAAATGGTGCCTAAAGTAGCTAAACTTATAAATAAATCCTTTAAAAATATTTCAGGAAATCTAAGAAATAATAATGTTATAATCATCTATTGTGAGCTTTACAAAACATTAATAAATCATCTATTGTGAGCTTTACAAAACATTATGACCAGTCTTTGAGGATGGCATTTCTCTTAGTTTCATTGTATAATGAGGAAACTGAAGTTTGTAACAAGGAAATTATGAGATGATAATTATAGATTTATCATCTATAAGTAACTTGCCTCATATCACACAGCTACTGGATACTGTGTTTCTCTCTCTCTCTTTCGCTCTCATTCTCTCTCTCTCTTCACACACACACATTAACGCATACACATTCACACATACTACGCATACAACACATATGGATATATATCAATTCAAATATATACAAATATATGAACATATTTGTATTAAATATTTAATAAGTTCAGGTGTGTATGTTTGTGTATAATGTTGTGTGTGTACATTTTATAAAGAATAGTATTTCAGAATGTTCCAGCATTTATCAAAGACTATTTGATAAATAAGATTCACTGCTTTTATTCTTTGTCTAGATTTCTAAGTTATCTGTGAGTTATCTTCAAGATGAGCTTTCTTGCCCTTCGTTAATTTCAAGATAAATATATTCAGATCAGAGAAGTCCTGTCCTGGTGTCTCCTTGAACATGGGAGAGTATATCAGAGGGATATTTATGCCTAAAGTCTGTCCAGTTCAGCCTCACCTTTTGTAGATTCAGACAATTTCATTTGCATAAATGGAGCTTTCTTTAAAGCCTCTGCCAGCAAAGGTTAGAGAATAGCCTTAAGAATTATTGCTACAACCCATTCAATAAATTCTCAGATGCTGTCCACTCTGAGCTGAATTTCTGATTTCTAAGTGAGAGCTAAATGATCGTTAGTGATTTATTAAGAGATCTTAAGTGTCATGAGCTTTAGTTATCTCATTGACACCTGGAGACTGGGTGGCAGAAAGTCAATCCAGGCTAAGTAGGTAAAAAAAAAAAAAGGGGTGGTTTCACATTTATTATGTGTCAAAAAGGTGAGGAATTGAATTATAATGTTCTATAAAAATGTTTTGAGTACCCAATATTAGAAAAATTTGGCAAGTTGTATTGAAAAGATAAAATTACTAGAAATTGACTAAAATGTCTCTTTCTCACTGTTGTTAGAAATTCCTCCACCATGTAAACTAATTACCCAAAAGGTCATTTGAGTGAGGTAGATACCAAGACATATGTAAAGGTAAATAAAATTTGTTGTTTAAATGATGTTTAAAACTATAATGTAAATAATGCATGAATAAATAAATACAAACATAGATGTAGAGAGCTATAAAATGAAAAGTAAGCTTTTCATTTTCTTCCTTAGAATAAACTTCCTTAACTGTTTTTATTTTAGTACTCCTAAACATATATTTAATAACTCTAAATAATGTATTTAAACCATTAGTTCTTGATTTATAACTCTTCAGCTATATTGGTTTATTATCTATTACAAAAAGATACACTATCCCTTGCAGTCATCCCTCCTCCCAATACCTTTGAAAATATACATATTGTTTTAATCTGTTGATTATTGTCTATAAATTTTAAAATAACCTTAATACTTATTCGTTTAAGAATTTTAAATAATATCTCAATTTCCTCCTGTATAGAAAGCAACAATATCCTTCTAATTCCATCTACCTCTTATTCCTCCATACTCCATCACTCAAATTCCCTTACTTGTACCTGTAATGAATTCAAAATTTCCAAAATTACATAATTTTTTAGCTTTGTCTAGAGTAGTGTTTCTCAACCAGGAGCAATTTTACAACCTTCCTATGAAGAGACATTTGGCAATAACTGGAGACATTTGATATTGTCACACTGGAGTGTCACACTGGTAAAAGACAGGGATGCCACTAAACATCCTATAATGAACAGAATAGCCTCTTGCAGGAAAAATTTACCTGACCTAAATGTCAACAGTGCTACATTTGAGAAACCATGGACTATCTAGGTCTATACTGAAAAATAAAAACAAAAAAAGACAAATTTTATTTTTTATTATTTTTTAAGTTTATTGGGGTAACATTGGTTAATATAATTATATAATTTTCAGGTGTACATTATAATTTGACATCTATATATTCTATTGTGTGATTACCACCCAAAGTCCAGTTTCCTTCAGCTACCATATATTTGATCCTCGTTACCCACTTCATCCTCCCCCAAACCCTCTATATTTGACACTCTTTACCCTGTCTACCTCTTCCCTCCTCCCTCATCTCCTACCCTCTGGTAACCACTAATCCATTGTCCATGTCCCTGAGTCTCTGTTTATCCTGTTCATTTGTTACTTTTAGGTTTATATTCAACATATAAGTGATTTTTAACTTTTTCAGTATGGCTTATTTCATTTAGCATGATTATCTCAAGGTCCATCCAGGTTGTCGCGAACAGCAGTATTTCATCTTTTCTTATGGCTGAGTAATATTCCATTGTATATATGTATCACAGCTTCTTCAGCCAATCATCTATCATAGGACACTTCGGTTGCTTCCATGTCCTGGCCACTGTGAATAGTTTTGCTATGAACAGTATGCAAATATCTTTTTGGATATGGATTTTCAAGTCTTTGAGGGTAAATACCCAGTAGAGGGATTGCTGGATCATATAGTAGATCAATTCTTAGTTTTTCGAGGAACCACTATACTATTTTCCATAGTGGCTGTACCAATTTGCAGTCCCACCAGCAGTGGATGAGGGTTCCTTTTTCTCTGCATTCTCTCCAACATTTGTTATTACTTGTCCTGTTGATTATAGCTATTCTAACAGGTGTGAGATGGTATCTCATTGTGGTTTCATTTGCATTTCCCTAATAGCTAGCGATGCTGAGAATATTTTTATATATCTGTTCGCCATTGGTATGTCCTCTAGGGAGAAGTGTCTGTTCAGGTCCTCTGCCCATTTTTTGATTGGATCCTTTATTTTTTTGTTGTTATTGAGTTCTATGAGTTCTTTGCATATTTTGGATATTCGATTCTTATCGGAGGTATTGCTTGCAAATATATTTTCCCTTCCCAAGGTTGGCTCTTTACCTTGTTGATGATTTCTTTTGCTGTGTAGAACCTTTTTAGTTTGTCGTAGTCCCATTCATTTACTTTTGCTTTTATTTCTCTTGACTTTGAGGTCAAATTCATAAAATCCTCTTTAAGTACAAGGTCCTTGAGTTTCATTCCTATGTTTTATTCTATGTGTTTTATTGTTTCAAGTCTTATATTCAGGTCCTTAATCCATTTTGAGTTAATTTTGGTGTGTGGTGATAGGCAACAGTCTAGTTTCACTCTTTTGCAAATGGCTTTCCAGTTTTTCCAGCACTATTTATTGAAGAGGCTTTTCTTTCTCCACTGTATGTTTTAGGCCTCTTCGTTGAAAATTATTTGCCCATTAAAATATGGGTTTACTTCTGGACTCTTGATTCTGTTCCACTTGTCCATGTGTCTGTTTTTCTGCCAATACCATGCCGTTTTGATTACTGTTGCTTTGTAGTATAATTTGAAGTTGGGCAGAGTAATGCCTCCAGCCTCATTCTTTTTTCTCAGTATGGCTTTGGCAGTTCAGAGTCCTTTGTGCTTCCATACAAATCTGATGATTTTTTGTTCAATTTCTTTAAAAAATACTGATGAGATTTTGATGGGGATTGCATTAAATCTGTAGAATGCTTTGGGTAATATGGTCATTTTAACTATGTTGCTTCTTCTAATCCAAGAACACAGAATATCTTTCCATTTCTTTTAATAGGGTCTTGTAGTTTTCATTAAATAGGTCCTTCACATGCAAAAAAGACAAATTTGAAAACATCATGCAATAGAACCCATTGAATGTTCTGTGTTGTTTAAAGAATATTGAAGAGACCAAGGTTGAAAGACATTCATTTTCTTAAACTTTATCACTCAATAAAAATCTTGCCTCATATTTTCCTACTGGGATCATGATTTTTTGTACATTTTTCTTATTCCTGAAGTTTTTAATTGCTTATTTTAATCTCATCAAAGAAGAAATATATGCTTCTTATTATTGCATTAGGATTATGCAACTTCTTGATAAAAGGTCAGTTTTCAATAAATTAGTTTTAATGATTGCAACATAGCTGTTATTCAGATATATTTTTCTCTCTCTTTCATGCCTCTGCTCAATATTTCTTAGGTTTGACATTTTCATATCTTAAATTTCTTTTTGTTTCTGACATATATCCTTATCTAATTATTTGAGGAAAAATGTAGGAGATAGAAATATTTGAATAGCTTTATACTTGATAGTTTAGGAAGCTATAGAATCCCAGATTCAAATAAATAAAAATTACTCTATTACTAAACTATTATTTTATTGTCATCAAGTATTTAGTGATTCTGAAAAGAAGTTTCATTTCACCTCATTCTAATTCCTTTGATGATATCCCTCCACCTTCAAAACTTCTGCAGATTCTCTTAAGTCTTGATTATACTCATTAGATTATTTTTGTCTCAGCTAAAAAACAAAAACAAAATGAAACAAAAAAAACAAGATTAAATTAACATAATAAGGTGTTTATATTCTTCACATGAAATATGAAGATAAGTGTTTCTGGGTTTGATTTGAGACTTTTCAGCTAGCTTTTCTGAGTTCCTCTTGGTTGTATCCTATGGTTACAGGTTAACCTCAGCAACTTTTAGTGCCATGGTCTCCTGAGTACAAGAAAACATCAGGACTTCACCTCTTCTTCCCTCTTCATCTTCTCCTTTTTATTCTCCTCTTTTTCTCCCTCTTCCATCCCTTTCTCTCTGTAAGAAAGAATTTTTTTCCTGTAAAAGCCCCATTTAGCAAACTTCCCCTTTCATTTCATTGACCATAACTGGCAAACATCTGCACTCAATCACTGATCAAATAGACAATATGTGGCTTACTCCCATGGTGGTAGAATTTCAACCTTCTCTTATGATATTGCCTCCCAGTAGATATCTGAACTTATTCAAATTCTTGTGAGAAAAAAGAGTAGACTATTGAGTGAGTAAATGACAATGTCTGCTGCAAAATATTTTTCAATTTCAGTAACATCGTATATGGACTGTTTATTCTTCCTTGGCATTTAATGTTCCTATTCAATCTAAAGGGATATTTTTATTAACTTTGAGAATTTTTTTTCTATAATTAGTCTTCCCATAATCTCTTTTTTTCCTCTTTTTCAGAAACTACTGGCTTTCTTGGACTGATTGTCTTTGACCTTTATTTTTTTTTCTCAAATTGCTTTTATGTCTCTTGTTGACCATGTCTGAACAAGTTTTTCTAACCTTTTTTCCTTACTTTCCCATGATATTTAATTATGATGACTGATTTCTAATCCATGAAGTCACTATATTGCTCTTCTTTAAATGTAAGTTTCTCTCATGTTAGTGCAAGGTCTTGAACCTGTCATAAAATACTAATTATAACTTTTACTTTTTTCTGAAATTATCTTTGCCATAAGACCATATGTCTTTGCTGACTAAGACTTTCATGGTTATAGTCTTTTATGCTAAAAATTTTTCTTTGGTAACATTAAAACATTGATTCTGTGTATAAGTTCTTCATTTCCTCTCCCCCTACTCCACTTTTCCTGGCCTCTGCCATGGACAATAAGCTGTAAGCATGAGGGCAAGGAAGAAATTTCAGCAGACAGTGCCCCATATTACTACCAGTACCACTAGAGGGACAATCCTATCCTGGAGCACCAAACACCATCTGAAAACTTCATTCATTTCCAAAAGATAATTCTGTGTTTATAAAGGAATTTATTTTCTTCGATCTGAAACCAAAATTGCATATATACATATATAACATATGTATGTGTGTGTATATTTATATGTTTGTTAGTTTGGGGAGTGGTTTAAAGGATTTTACAGACAGTAGTTTACTAGTTCTCACTTCCATTTCTGCCTTCCTCTCAACCCTCAATTCATATCTGCTGAGTTCAAGGGCAAGACTACAAAAAAAAAAAAATAGCTCCTATCTCTATCCAAGACATCTCTGCATGGCTATGACTTTCTCCACTATTGTAAGCCATAAATTACACCATAGTAGTCTTCTATCTTTCTCACACTCATCATGATCTTTGGTTTATTTATGGCTTCTTTCCTCTTTCACGTTTTTAAAAACAAAAGTATATAATCTAATCAATATTTCAATGATTATTGTGGAGACATGGTATTTTTCTGCAGAATTGAATAAAAGAATCAAATCAAATTTTACTTTATTGCCTTATCCAGGCCAAGAGAACAGATTACTGAATATATGGGTTATACAATACTGCATGGTCATGCAAGACCATATATAACTCCATCGTTCTATTTCTTGCTCACATATCAAGCCTACATAAATGTCTATTCTCATGATATTGTCCTCATTGCATTCTATAATATGCTTAAATTGTTTATTCCAAAACTACATCTTTTAGCACTTGACTTATGCATGGTATAAGCTCGGGGCATATCATCTGCATTAATGGATTAATGAATGTTCACCATCCCAAAATATTCCAGAAGAAAGTCTAGTGTTGATGGTTGTTCAGAAGCAAAACAATTCCTGAAGTATTAACAAATATTTTTCATAATTTGTGAACCTTATTACTATCAATTGATACTATTACTGGTTCTCCTTTGACTTTCTATTTATTTGTTCACAGTTTTCCACAGGTCTTCACTAAGCAGTCCCTCTTTGTCTTTAACCAAATACAAATTATTTATCCCCTAATTTGACAAAATGTCCCAAACATTATTCTCTTTGAGATTTCCATTGACTACTTTGTTAAATTCCCAATATTTCCAGTAAATTTGAGGTAGTTCCCAGTAATATTTATATGATTAAAACAAGAACTTTATAGTCAAATGACTTTTGTCTGTCACATACTAATTGTTTAAATCTGGGCAATTGTTAAACCTCCTTCAATCTCAGTTTTGTTTTTTTGTAAAATGTGGATACCGACAACAGATTATAGTACACCATATATGGTGCAAAGAATCAAATAAGATAGTGAATGCAAAGCACTCAGCAGTTTTAACCAAATAGTGTTAGAAAAAAAGTTAGAAAATTATAGAACAATATTAAGGCAGTTCGCAAAGAAGAAATTACAGTTGTAATTTCTGTAACACAAAAGAAAAAGAAAGGTTGGAGGTTTAAAAGCAAGCTAGAAGCATTAAGGGCCTAAATAGAATAGATACTCAGATTAACAGTGTATGCCTAGACCTGATAAATATAGTGTGTTCAACAAATGAGGCTACCTATTCTTAGTATAGACAGTAAAGATATATCATTTGGTCAAAGTGTCATATTTGATGAATGAGAACAGACATTTGTAGATATGAACTTATTAGACTAAACAAAAAATTAAATGTGTGCATGCTTCAGTCTGAGCCATTTCTGATCAGTTTTATCTTTAGTCTCTTGCAACTCCTTGGAGAAACTCATGAAATATGTATAGAGGAATCAATGTGAATAAATTGTACTCAAATTTTGATTGCATACTTCAGCAGTAAAATTTTTTCAAGATCTTCTAATCTTTAAATACATATGTTTATTTATAAAGTTTACATATGTAATACAACTCTAAAACTGTGTACACTAAAAAAGAACAAAAATAATGAAGTGAAAAATATAGATCATAATATATCCTACTATGTCCTAAAGCATTATTTTTACATGTACATTCCATAAGGGAAAATAAAATAATATATTCTCAAAACTATAATGAGGTACACGAACAACTGGGTAGGTCGGTTCTGTTGTTGTTGAGCATCAGACTGTATTCAATTCTGTCTGTGGTACCTTGTACCACTGAAGTTTCTTGGAATTGGATACCCTACAGGTAAAGGTAATCTCTCAGAATTTATTTCATCCTTTGCCTAAAGTGGAACTGTTTGAATCATTAATTATATCAGGAGTTAAAGACAACATAGTGAAAATTAGTAAAGTTTGTGCTTCTAAAATTTTCATGTTTTGTGTACATAGAAATGAGAATATTTGTAGAGCATGTGGGATAAATAAAGAGGAAGGGCTTCCTGCAGCCGGAGGTGACTGAATGTGGGTCTCTGTCCACCGTTGACTTTTCAGGCTACCCCAAAGGCTGAAGCGCTAGTCATACCTAGAACTGACTTCTGGTATAACAGTGGAGAAGCTGAGATCATGCATTGCTCCTATGAGGAAGTACTATCTGAGCTGTGTTTTTAAAGATGTGAGTCAAAAACAAAATTTTTTTTTTAGTTCTTACTATATCTTTCATGTATTATGTAACAATAGCATTTTTACATGTGATTGTTTTTGTATCTTCATAATCACCCTCTTCAAAGAGATGTATTCTAGTAGAGTCTCAGCTATGTAACCTTCCTGATACAATGTCCTCCCAACCTACTCTCCATTCCACTGCCAAATTTGTTCTTGAACACAACTTTCATCAAGTCTCTTCATTATTTAAAACCTTCAGTGACATTCTATGTCTTGGTACATCAAATTCAAACACTTAAAATCTGGCTTTTATTACTCCTAATAATGTGAATCATCTCCATATGCAACTTTGTTCTCAAATATTTCATGCATTCATGCAGGTATATATTCATTAACTTATGCACCACGCATGTACTGAACTCATATGCACTTGTGTTAGGCATCAGAGATTTATAAATTAATAAGATATACAATGAAATAGCAGTAAAGTGTTTAAATTAAACAGGTATGAAAAACATAGATAGAAAAAGCTCTCTGTCACACACAGTATGATAAATGCTCTAATAGAGGTATGAATAAAGTGCAACAGCAAAGAATTATCCCTTACTAGCCATTGCTCTAATATAAATAATGCCACATTGCTGAGGGCTTCAGTAGTGTTTTATTGTTTAAATTTTTCATGTTTCTTAAAATGTCAGCCAAAAGAAGTGTTTTATTTCAGAAAGGAATCTTCTCAAATAGTTTACTTACTGGAAAAATGTGACAGAGAATGTGATACAGTGCAACAAGCTCTGAAGAGTTAAATTTCAAAAGATGATTAACTTACTTCACTTAATTTTCCTATTTTGTTTCACTTATAAAATTAGGACTTGGCCTAAATAACCTCTAATGACCATTTCTGGATTAGCAATTTACAGTTCCATATTTGGCCACTGTGGTATCTACCTTCCCAGATGGCCAAGTAAGAATATTTATTATTAGTTCCAAACAAATGGACTTAGAATCTGGGATACTTGGGTAAGGACAATTTTGAAACACACTTGGACTGGGCTTTATAACTTCATATGTAAGAGAATCTGCCCCAAATTATTGGACTTGCAAAGTGTCACGAACATTCTTCCTTCTTGAGGCTTGATTGGACACAGTTAGCAGTCGGAAGCACAAGGGAAATAAGATATGTCCTGAGAGGCATGTCTCCTCTCAGGCCCTGACACTGTTCCTCCTGGAAAGGTCATAGGCCAGATGAGGTGGTGACACTCCTAGCTAGAAAAAATTTAGGAGGATGCTCAATTGGATTTGGAATGTGCTGTATTTATTCTCTACTTAAAGCTTTAAATCCATTGGCTATTCTATACCTGACTATGACCTCTTCTTTCATTTTACTCCTTAAGTCCTCTCAAAGCTCTCTATCATTTTTTATATTTTACACACAGACTGTACTTTCCAAAGATAACTTGTATTTCCTTATGAATGTCTTAAAATCTCCCTTTATGATTAGAATATGGTTATATAGTTAGAGTTCAGTTCCTTTACCACGGTCTTTGCATTAAATGATGTAATTTTGACAATTGTCTTACATGTGAACAATTAAAATTCAAGAAAATTACTGGGTCATCTTTGTTGTCAAGATGTCGGAATTTTATTTGTTGATGTATAACTTATTCAAATTACTTTCCTATGTCCTAAAGGCCAAAACTCTAAAAAAAAATAAAAAAAAAAAATAAGGGAAAGAAAAGAGAACAACACTGGATAAATATTTAAGAAAAAGTGTTCAAAATTGAGGTGAGGGCCAAATATGAAGGCTCACTTTTTTCATCTTTCTTATGAAAAGTTCTGCTATGCATTAAAGAATAGATAGGTTACAATGGAGAGAGGGGGAAATTTAAATAGAAAGAAATTATACAAGACTTTACATATGTAGAAGGGGTTTATTTCTCTGTATAAATGTTAATAAAATGTACTCATTTAAAACGGACTTGAGATAGTAAGGTATCACCTATTTTTATGATAATGATAGGCATTCTAAGGTCAATGATTTTTATAAAACTCTGGTAGCCATAATGATTAGTTCTTTTCTAAGTTACCTCAAGAACCCCTAGGAAACTATAACCTTTAAGATGATGTTCTAGCACCAGTAAAAATTCATATTGGTCTTTCCCAGACTGTGACAGAAAGGCCATGGCTAGCTTTTCTGTCTAAAGAAACATCTCTTGGATAAGAAACATCTCTTAGATTTAGTGGGAGCTAGATTTCACATAAAACGGAGGAAGTGTAGAAATTCTCAAGTTGTGTCTGGGGAGGCAAAAGGACCAGGTAAAGCCAAGGACACATAATAGACCCAGAGAAGAGACAACTTGAGTTGCCAACACAAGAGAGAGTATCTGAGATGATATTAAGAACTGAAATACAAATTCAGAAACACAAAAAGATAAGTGAAAAGCAGACCCAGAAGTGGCAATGGATAAGTAAGAAGTTAAAGTTGAATGCTAGTTTGGGCCCTTTCCCAAAGCTATATTCATTTGCTTTTTTTGGCTGGCTTACTCCATTTAAAAGGTCAGGAGGTATACTTAAAATATTGTTTCAAGGTACTGTGATAAGAAGAGTAGATGCTAGGAGAATAATTCTCATTAAGAGAAAATGGTTTCTGGAGTCTAAGTTAATATAGAGATCTGATAGATAACAAAGTTTTACCAAACATAAATTTGAATCCCAATGGAACAAAAAGGCCTCTAGAGATTATACAGTTGACAGAGAACAATATCTGTAAAAAATACAATACTGGAAAGTAGCTACAGCAGAAAAAAAAAATCAAGAAAATATTAATAGACAAGAAAAGGCCCAACTTCAATGAGATCAGAGGAACGATAAGACTAAAAATAGAGGTAGACACATCAAAGGTGAATTCTTTTCTTCTCTGTCTTTTGCACTCTAAATTATATGAAGGACAATAGGTTTAAATATGGGGCAACAGGCCAAAAAAGCCTTATGCTTTAATAGAACAACATGTTAGGACTAGGATAAGATTTTAAAATATTAGTGATTGTCTTTCTTCTACTTGTACTTGTATAAGAAAAAAGAAAAGTAAAAGTAAAAATTCAATTTAATAACTAATACATTTACATGAAAAACTGAGAATATGTATTTATTTGATAACTTGAATATGTATATATTTGAAAAATATAAAATTTTAAAATTGCGCCTCTAAGAAAGATATAATTTTTCTGTTTGTTTTTTGGTCTCTTATCAGTTTACTGATCAACCCCTACAACCCACTCCATGTGGTTCTGGATGCCAATCACAGCACCCTATCATGATCACTAATTTAAGATTCTCTGTATGAATCAAGAATATCCTATCCCCCTGAGATTGACCTATGATTAGCATATAATTTAATCCAGACCAATCAAAATCTTTCTCCAGACTTCTCATACTGACATTGAAATCAAAGGTCTCCTACAACTCACCAACTGATACCCTCAAGCAGAGTTGAACATATATTGCAGCTTAGTTGGAATGATGTAGCCCTAGGACTGCCTACAGCCATATTCTAATCACAGGGTACAAAGTTGTGTGTAAAAGAGAATATAGCCAATACCCTGTGTAGCAGGAACAAGAATGGAGCGTAGTTGGATAGAAGCTAAAACATTTTAAAATCTTTAGATCCTGGTGTTTCTAAAAATTAACTCCACTACTATTCTTTAGCATTAATGAAACCCAAAATTATCCCTCTCCATTTTTTATTAAAACTAGTCTATATCAGATTGTTACTTGTAAATCAAAAAAAAAACCAACAACAACAACAACAACAACAACAACAAAAACAAAACAAATGTGAAAACATAGTACCTTGAAGGTAAATCCTTGTTTCTGAAGAAATTACATATTGTGATATACCAGAGTAAATGTATACTAGAGATAAACAATTACAGTAAATACAATAAAGGAGAATCTTTGAAAACATGGCAGAGTGAGAGACGTCCCAAGATCTCTCCCTTTGAAACAACAATAAGCTGAAAATCTAAACTCAACAAAAAACATCCAAACTGCACACCAGCACATCTGAGCATGAGATTTGCCCAAAAGAGCTACCAAAGGCCAGAACCCCAGGTGTCAAGCGGTGGACCGGGAAAAATAAAGAAGTTGCCTCTCGCAGCCCACGGAGGGTGGAGGGGGAGGGGAGATGGAGTGGCAACTTCCTGCAGTGAGTTCCCTGAACAACCCTGCCTGGGAAAGCTGTGAGCTCCCTGTGGCCCACCAGCTACAGAGCCCAGTCATCAAGGCAGAAAACAGAGAAGTGAGATAGGACCACAGAGGAACAATAGTTGATTTTTGCCAGCTGCGGCTGCAAAACTGAGGCTGAGCCACAGCCACCAACCCCCAACCCATAGGGCCACTCCCCCCATACTTTCGAGACCAATCACTGCAGAGCCCCAGGGGAATCTGAGCAAACACTGCTGAGACTGTCACTGACACTGACAGGGGCTGCAACTGAGAGTAGCGAGTGTGATTAAATATCTACAAGAAAATATAAAAAACATTATTAAGACTTTATATAAAGCAGGGATCCAAGAGGCTTAGATGCCATCTACTGAAACCAAAAGAAAAGCATCTTCTTTGCAACAGGCTAAAGAGAGTCCTTTATATAATAAATCTTCTTTATGGAAAAACAGCAGAGATGCCTAGGTGGAGAAATAGTCCATTTAACACCATGAACAACCAAGATGACAATGCATCTCATAAAGAAAGAGAAAAATCTTCAGAAAATAAGCTTACAGACATAGAAATATGCGAATTAAATGATAGAGAATTCAGGATGGTATTTCTGAAAAAGCTCAGTGAGATCCAAAATTATTCATATCAACAATTCCAGGAACTGAAAAAAAAAAAAAAAAAAAAAACGAGGAGAGCAAGGAGATTGAAACCCTCTAATAGAACCATATAGAACTTCTGGAGATGAAGAACATACTGCAAGAGTTGAAAAATGAAATAGCAAGCTTGGGAAATAGAGTTGCCCAAATGGAGGAAAGGATCAGTGATATTGAAGACAGAAATCTAGAAATAAATCAGAAAGAAGAAGAGAGAAACCGAAGAATAAAAAATAATGAAAGAGAAATACAAGAACTAGCTGATATCATCAAGAGAGGAAACAAAAATAATGGGCATTATCGAAGGGG
>NW_006438867.1:1053761-1056938 GCF_000325575.1 Pteropus alecto | reverse complement strand
GAGTACGACCCTTATTAAGAACAGGGCATTATAAGCTTAAATAATAAGAGGAAAATTGCTACAACAAGATAGTAATGAACGTTCAACATACATAGGGATGAATTGAGGTAACAATGACTGAAAAGGGGAGGATTCAAAGATTCAAATTCACAAAGGAGAAAGGAGATAAGGCACACACAGAAGAAAATGAATGACTGTATATATATAACTACCCTTTTCATATTCATTATGGTAACCACACACAGAAGATTCAGAACTGAAGTATATAACATAAAACAAGAAGACTCAAAGGCAAAACCCACAAAAGTCAACTGAAATAAAGAAAACAGAAAGACAAGGACAAGGAAGCAATGGAAACACCAAGCTACCAGAAAGTAAAAGATAAAATGACTATAAGAGGCCTCATATTAAAATAATTACCCTAAATGTAAATGGACTGAGCTCACCAATAAAAAGTCACAGAGTTGCAGAATGAATCAAAAAACAAAACCTAACCATATGCTGCCTCCAGGAGACACTTCTCAGCTCCAAAGACAAATATAGACTCAAAGTGAAAGGGTGGAAAATGATGTCTCAAGTTAATGGCATTCAGAGAAAAGCGGGAGTAGTGTTACTAATATCAGATGAAATAGACTTCAAAATAAAAAAAAAAGGTAAAGGCAATTATGCACTAAGAAGACATAACATTTATTAATATCTATGTTCCCAATCAGGAAGCCTCAAAATATATAAAGGAATTACTAACAGAACTAAAGGGAGAAACATATCAAAATACTATCATAGTAGAAGACCTAAATATCCCACTGTAGGATATGGACAGATCATCCAAACAGAAAATCAATAAGGAAATAACATCCTTAAATGACACATTAACCAACTAGACATAATTGACATTTACAGAGCCTTACATCCCCAAACATCTGCTTATACATTCTTCTCTAGTGCACATGGAACATTCTCAAGAATCAGCCATATACTGAGACACAGTGATAGTCTCAACAAATATAAGAGGATTGAAATCATACCAACCATATTCTCTGATCATAAGATTTGAAACTAGAAATCAACCACAAAAAGAAACCAGGAAGAACCACAAATACATGGAGATTAAACAACATGCTACTGAAGAATAAATGGGTCAGGGAAGAAATAAAGAGAGATCAAGAGGTACACAGAAACAAATGATAATAATAGTACAACATATCAAAACTTTTGGGATATGGAAAAAGTGATCATAAGAGGAAGTTCATATCATTACAGGCCTATCTCCAAAAACAAGAATAAGCCCAAATAAACAACCTAACGCTTCATCTTAAAAAACTAGAAAAGGAAGAACAAATGAGGCCTAAAGTCAGTAGAAGGAAAAAAAATTGTCAAAATTAGAGCAGAAATAAATAAAATTGAAAACAAAACTAAAAAAAATCAATAGCAAAAATAAATACAAGAAGAAGCTGGTTCTTTGAGAAGGTTAATAAAACTGACAAACTCCTGGCTATATGCACTAAAGAAAAAAGAGAAAGGGCACAAATAAACAAAATCAGGGACGAAAGAGTGGAAATTATGAGAGATATTGCAGAAATACAAAGGATCATGCACGAATACTATGAAAAAGTATATAACACCAAATTTAATAACCTAGAAAAAAATGGACCAGTACTTAGAAAAATACAACCTTCCTAGACTGAATCAAAAAGAACTGCAAAATCTAAGAAGATCGTCAGCAGTATGGAAATTGAAACAATCACCTAAAACCTACCAAAAGTAAAAGTCCAAGACCAGATGGCTTCACCAGTGAATTCTACCAAACATTCAAAGAATACTTAATACCTTTTCTCCTCAAATTCTTCCAAAAAAATGAAGAGGAGGCAATACTTCCCAACACATTTTATGAGGCCAATATTACTCTGATATCAAAATCTGATACAGATAACACAAAAATAGAAAACTACAGACCAATATTTCTCAAGAACACAGATGCAAAAATCCTAAATAAGATACTAGTGAACCGAATACAGCAATATATTAAAAAGATTATTCACCGTGATCCCAGGGGCACAGGGTTGGTTCAACATACACAAATTGATTAATGTGATACACCACATGAACAAATTAAAAAATAAGAATCATATGATCATATCAATAAATGCAGAAAAAGTCTTCGACAAGATACAGCATCCATTTATGATCAAAACACTTAACAAAATTGGTATAGAAGGAAAGTACCTTAACATAATAAAGGCCATATATGACCAACCCTCAGCCAATATTATACTTAATGATGAAAAACTAAAAACCTTCCCTCTGTGATCAGGAACAAAGCAAGACTGTGTAATATTGCCATTGTTATACAATATAACATTGGAAGTCCTAGCGAGTGCAATCAGACAAGAGAAATATAAAAAAGGCATCCAAATAGAAAACGAAGAAGTCAAACTGTGACTATTCGCAGATGACATGATTCTCTATATAGAAAACCCTAAAGACTCCACAAGAACACTACTAGAAACAATAAGCAAATACAGTAAAGTTTCTGGTTACAAAATCAACGTTCAAAAATCCATAGCTTTCCTGTACATTAATAATGAAGCATCAGAGAAAGAAGTGGAAAAATTCCTTTTGCAATTGCAACAAAAAGAATAAAATACCTAGGAGTAAATTTAATGAAACAAGTGAAGTACCTATATAATGAAAACTATAAGACTCTATTAAAAGAAATTGAAGAAGATACAAAGAAATGGAAAGATATTCTGAGTTCTTGGATTGGAAGAACCAACATAGTTAAAATGTCCATATTACCCAAAGCATTATACAGATTTAATGCAATCCCCATTAAAATCTCATTGGCATTTTTTAAAGAAATTAAACAAAAGATCATCAGATTTGTATGGAAGCACAAAAGACCCTGAATTGCCAAAGCCATACTGAGAAAAAAGAATGAGGCTGGAGGCATTACTCTGCCAACTTCAAATTATACTACAAAACAACAGTAATCAAAACAGCATGATAAAGGCAGAAAAACAGACACATGGACAAGTGGAACGGAATCGAGAGTCCAGAAGCAAACCCATATTTTAATGGGCAAATAATTTTCAACAAAGAAGCCAAAAACATACAGTGGAGAAAGAAAAGCCTCTTCAATACATGGTACCGGGAAAAGTGGAAAGCCATCAGCAAAAG
>NW_006438867.1:981074-1053061 GCF_000325575.1 Pteropus alecto | reverse complement strand
CATGGACATAGACTATAGGCTAGTGTTTACCAGAGGACTATAGACTAGTGGTTATTAGTGGGGTGGGTGAGGATGGGGGAGGTAGATGGGGTAAAGGGGGTCAAATATAGGGTTTAGGGGGAGAGTGTAGTGGGTAAAGGGGATCATATATATGGTAGTTGAAGGAAACTGACCTTGAGTGGTAAACACACAATAGAATATACTGATGTCAAATGATAATGTATACCTGAAAACCGATGTTACCCCAATAAACTTAATTAAAATAAATACAATAGAATGTCTATCACACTGAAAGGGGATCAAGTATATGGTAGTTGAAGGAAACTGACCTTGAGTGGTAAACACACAATAGAATATACTGATGTCAAATGATAATGTATACCTGAAAACCGATGTTACCCCAATAAACTTAATTAAAATAAATACAATAGAATGTCTTTATCACACTGATGTAATCCTACTAGTAAAAACATTGGTGACTTTTATAGACAGGAGGTTAAAGTAGGGAGGCAAAAAAACAAATACAAAAATAAGTAATAGCCTTTCTTACTCGCAAAATTAATTTGTTTACCTTGAAATAAAACATTCAGTACCAAAGTTTTTACTCTGTTAAACTTGTTAATTATCTTGTGATATGCCTCCATGATTTGTACATCAGAAGCAATGTGGAAGATGGATGAACCATTATTTTATAGTTACTCTTAAAATAGTAGTGTTATTTGCCATGAATAACATAGCTAGCCTTTTCTCCATGGTCTAAGACCAATGTTTCTTTATAACAAGTTTTTAATGCCTGTTTTGTAAAGTTTATGGTTAGTGCTATTTTTGTGGTATCACTTATCAGAATTTATTTAATGAAATGTTTTCTAAATATTTTGCAAGCTAGACTGATCTTCTGGGACCTAAATATCTGGTTTAAAAAAAAAAGTAATAAGATGGAAGGAAATTTAACTTTGGCTGGTGAACACACGTTGCAATATACATATGATGTATTATTGAATCGTATACTTGAAACCTATATAATATCATTAACTAAAGCCACCCTAATAAATTTAATTTAAAAAGTAATAAACATCTATGACATTAATGTTTCTATTAAATAATGATAAGTTTTCATCATTCATTTTATTCATAGATAATCAAAGGAATTGTATATTTATCAAATGTTTCTTTGAGTGTGTGAATTTCTTCTACATCTTCAGTATCTGCTAAATGTTAACCTTATTTTAGAGTTCTTGAAACTGACATTAGTGGAGAAAAGAAAGCATGGAGAGCATTTACTGGAGAAGAGGAAGAAGAAATATATTTACCATTTATTTCTGAGAGTGTCACCATCACTCTCTCTATTCTTTTCATCATGGCATGCCCAGGGCTTATTACAATATTGCTATGCATGTATAGATACTTAAAGATTCTTATTAGCCTTTGTGACCATGAATCAACTGTCACAGTCTCTTAAACAGTGTTCTTTCTGTTCTTTTGGGGGGGATTTGATTGGCTTTGGAAAAAAGAAAGGATAACTCGTTGAAATTGGAGGAAAGAACAAATAGTAAAAGTAAAAGGTTTTTTTTCCAAATTGAAGAAAACATTTGGGTTATTGCATAAAATAAGAATTTTTTAATTAATGTTATTTGATAAGTACATTGGAAATAATTTTATATGTGTCAAAAAGATTGAGAAGTTAGATGTGAGCAGAAATGCACAAATGTAACTTTTTCTATGATGTAATTGAAATACAGTAAAAATTTTAATGACATTTGCAAAACATTTTAGAAGTTCAGAATACCCCTCTTGAGCTTTTGATTGTCTTAGTATTTTAATCTTATAATTATAGCATGTCAGTAGTATACTTAAAATGTAATTATCAAAGCTCAGAGGAAACTGATTTTTGTGCATCTATAATTTTATACAATATAATTTTAGAGCTTGAGCTGTTTTTATGTGATCATTTTAGTCATAGAAACATAGTGAAAGTCAAGGAACTTGTATTTTTTTGTTTTTCAATAGGCTTTTAAAGATAATCTTTGCTTCTGAAGTGGCCTTATCACCCATTTATCTGAAATCAAGTTACTTCTGGTGGAATAAAATGGTTCATGTGGTTTTCACAAACATATAACAATAAAACTATATCCTCCAAAAAGATATTTTATAAAACTCTTTTATAAAAGCCATTTTACTCTATAAGGATTATAACATTTTTAATTATATTGATAAATGTATGCTTTATTGATTTCATTCAAGTATTTTCTTAAATGTCATCTCAAAATGGCCTCTTCAACCACTCTATTTAAAATAGTCCCTCAACAAAATGTATAATCCTTGACATATGGAGCTTCACCTTGTTCACCAATGCATTGCTGGGCCCGGTAAAGAGGCTCTTTCATGCTAAATCTACAACTGTTTTTAGGAGGTGTATCTTAAGACAATGATGTTATAATTAATTAAAACAGTGGTAGTTCTTAAACTGGTTGATAAAAGAATCACCTGAAATGACTTTTAAATATTGAGATTTCCAATCTTGAGATACTACTTTGATGGGTTTGAAGTGGAATTTAGGACTTTAAAAACAATGTCCTATGTGATTTATGCAGTCATTTGGAATACGAATGACTCTTAACCAAAAATAGTATTTAATTTTTTCTATAAAGAATTGCATACCCTATGTGTCCTCTCTCCCTCCCCCCCTCCCTCCTTTCTTTCCTACAATGCATATTATTAAGAACACTAAATATTAGGCATTGTGGTAGTCAAGTCAAGTAACTAAACTGCCCTTAAAATGCATACAGCTAAGCAGTGGAAAGTTTTTATCTTTTGAGAGTGGATATGCTTTTTGCAGTCAAAGATTTGCAAATAATGAGTAATGAAGCTATTTAATATAGTGTGAACATGTGTATATGTACACATGCACGTTTGTTTTAAAATGCAGCTAATCTTCTTGTGAGATTTATGACAGACCCAGGAGATAAGCCAAAAAAGACACTTTGAACATTGTGAGAAAGAGCACAGTTTTGGGAATAACTGGAGAAAAAAATCCCCAAATACTCCTACCGAAGCATCAATTCTGTATACAAACTCTTTGAATTCATCAGAAACACATATAGTAGTAAGGTTCTTTGGCCAAATAAGTCCAACTAATTCATTAACTTCTTGAAATAAGAAGGACCCCAGAACTTAGCAACTATGTCAAATCATATTTCCTATCACATTACATTCAAGGCATTGACGTAAGATGGCAGGAACCTGTTACTTTTCCTCGAAACTCTGGAGCAGAAGAAGATTCTTCTCTGTTCCAAGTAACTTCCTTGCTGAACAGTTCTCATCACAAACTTAATAAATTAAAGCAGAGTTTAAAGCAAGGTAGTGACTTAGGTACAAAAAAAAAGTGCAACAGAGGGAATGAATCCTTTCTTTTGTTCCCTTTGCCGCCATTCCTTCTTTGTATTTCCCTTCTTCAATATAATCAGTCTTAAAGCAAGTCAAGAAGAGAGAGCTAGAAGTAAAGAGAGTCATGCCTGAAGTTGTTCTCAAATGGTAAAAGAAAATAAAATGATGGTGAGAGGAAGGGTGGGTAATCCACGCTGACAGCAAGCGGGATCTGCCATTTTTGAGTAATGACATAGAGAATTCAAGTACTACCCATATTGGGCAGAAGAAAGTTTATTTGAATGTGTAAGTTCAGGTGTGCATACTAACAACTAGTTTTATTATTATAGTAACTCATAGTAGCATTGAGATAGATAAATAGTTTCCCATTTAAAATAAAATGTGTAAAGGAAAGCTATTTCCATTTGTACAAAAGGAGAAGCTATCTAACTAAGACAAGGGATTTTATCTTATTGTGTTTAAGGGTTGCTGTGTTAGTTTGAAGTCTAAGTTGTTTACCACAGAATAAATTCTACAAATATTTAGTTTTCAAAGGATGCAAACCTAAGAGGCAGGTATTAATATAAAAATGGAAAATACAAGAGTTTAAGTTTACCTCAACTATATACTCCTCTAGTGGGTCCTTTATTTTAGTGTTTTTTATATTTAATTGAATCGAGTCTGTTGGATAATACACAAGGCTAAGATTCTTAAGGGCTGAGGCAGTGGTGTTCAGATAAACCTGTTTCAGAGTGTGAAAGCTCTGATTTATATCATATTCCAATTTTTTTTGTTGTTGTAAATATGCCCACCATCACCAATTTCAAGTTACCAAAGGTTTAACAATTTCCTCACAAAACTTCTGAGTTTTCATCTATTGACTCCAGCACATGACTGGCTGGGACAGTCTTTGCACCACTGTCACCTAGCATGTGGCCCAGCATGCACAAACTATTACTTCAGTAAACATTGGCTGAATTCTAGTTGAAAGAGTTTTAAAACAATCAGTATGAGAATATTGGCTTTTCCAATTCCTACATTATTTTACTTCAGGGCCTGCCAGTTTTTTGGAAGCAATATTACATTCTTCAGCCAAGACCATCCTCCTTTATAACCTGTGAGAGATGAAAAGGTAGAGGTTTAGAGAAATAGTGTCCTAGGTACATTTCCAAGTGTAGTAGATTTCAAAAGCTACTTTGAAGGTTAAGGCAGGCTTGTCTTAGGTCATTAAACAGATAGTAGTTAATCTTGTAAATGAACTATTTCAAGATTCCCTGTAGTTAACATTTTTATAACAGAGTACAGATTGAAGAGAAGAGTATCAGACTTTTTGTTACCGAAGAGGACAAAGCATAGTTTGAGTGAATTAAATATGCTAGGACTTGTTTAATTTTATATCTTTTGTTTCTATTTTATAAATTAAAACAGAGCTACCTAAGACTAAATTGAACAAGTTAGGCAGTTACAGCATAATAAAGATTAGAATCTTCTTTGACTAATTTCAAAGCCTTTGCATATATGGTGAAGAGATAGAAAGTAGAGCTGTGTGTGACAGGAATTGGATAGGGGTCTAAACATGGCCTTCACTGCTCCCTGCCTTCTAAAAAAGATGCTCTACACAGTGCTCAGTTCTGGGCTTCTGATGGGTCAAGGAACATAATTTTATAAGTCAAAAGAGAAGACTAACCCAATCTTTATGGAAATATCATTGCATAACTGCTAGAAAAATTTCTCATTCTGGAAATTGGGATGAGTGGTGGCATGGGCCAGGTGTTATTTTTGGAAACTCGGGAGGAAGATGAAAGATGGGGTAATACTCTAATGAATAATACTTCAGGAAAGAAAACATGCTTAGAAGACTTTTTATGGCATTTTGCTGGATATTGGCAAATGAATTCTCCTCACAACCACCCCCTCTGCTGCTGATGTAAAAGACTTCAGGAAACATCTTCTCTAATTATTTTCCAAGGCTTTGGAATGAGTTAGATGTTTTATTAAATACATCTTATTAATTGAGACTTGCTTAAGCACAGCCTCACTTTATTCTGTGATTACTAATCAGAAAGGAAAACACACACACACACACACACATACACACACACACACACACGAAGATTATAAATGATTAGTTCATGGAAGTAAAAAAAAAATACTTACACTTTCTGAAGAAGCAAGATATTGTTTTTGTTGCCACCTATTTCTACAATTTTATACTTTTTTAAGCATAAACATTGTTATATAATTTTTAGTCATTTCATTCTAATTACAGAAGAATAATTATCATGACACTTCAAAAACATACTACCTTGGTAATTTTACTAGGGTTATATATTTAACATGTAATTAAAAAATAAAATACACACAGCTTCCCCTTCTTTCTTGAGTAGCATAATATTTTTTTAGTTTGGGCAACAAAAATAAAGTTGTTCACTGTTAAGATACAATGGTATATTCCATTTAACCTCTTTTTGCTTATTAGTTCTTGAGTATATTAGTTATTTGCTGACTAGAAATTCTGATTTACAACAAAAAGGGAATTTCATCAAGCTTTCTTAAATATTGAAAAATATAGCCTTGGATGTGTCAGATGCTGTCTGATAGATATTGGTCTCTGTGAAGCCAGTTTTTTTATTCTTTTATTTATATGGTCATATACAAAAATGTTTCAGGAAGTCGATTACAAAATACTTTAAGGGTTTCTAAAACATCGTGTTTCAAGTCACAGACATTGAAAACTATAAGTAGAGTTTCGAGCCAATGACCTCATGGAATGTCAAAGAGCAAATATAAATGAACATAATCAGCATGTGTATTTTTGCCTCCATAGCACATATTCTTCTTTAGAGCTCCAAAGGCTAAATCTACAGATCTTACACATTGAAACCAACAAGTGCTCCCACTTTGATTTCTATTCACATCAATATTAGTCAGCATTTTGAGACGTATCTAAATTTCCATGCATAAAGGTCACTAAATACAAGGCAAAAACTCCAGGGAAATCTGCCTTTCTCTGGCTTCTCTAGATCTGAGTGTGCTTGTGTGTCGCAGTGGAGTTATGCTGTTTATAGAAGGCATTATCATTATGTCAGTGGAGGTATCTGGCCACTATTTCCCTCTCTTTACCCTTCAAATAGATCTTTGTGCACTATTCTACATGCAGGGCTCCTTTCACTGCCAGCTTTTAGTGATGACACCAAGTGAGAAATGTGCAAGTGGTTTGTTACAAAAGCATTAGTATGTCATAAAGAAATCAGAAAATATTTGCAAATCTAATAAAACTGAAAATGTAAAACTTTGACCAGCAAAACAAACCAAATTTTGGAGTTATTTTAAAAATTTTATTCCCTTGGGAAATCTGGATTCTATGTTGAGAAAAGATAAAATAAAAACTTCAGGTGTGGAGATTTATAGATTTCTCATGATTATAGTAGGTTTAATGTTAGTCTATAAAACAAATATCTTTCTAAAAGACCCTTTAATTTTTTTGATTTTAAAAAAAATTGCATAGTTTTTTCTTGGATAAAGTTATCTATTTTATGATATCCCCTTTGTTTTAGGGATGTCTGGGTCAGTTTTCATTAGAAGTGAGATCAGCTTGTATTTATAAGGTTATTGAATCAAGCCCTGTGGCCTTTTTTTCCTTTATTAAAAACAAAAATCATAAATTTAGTGTTTACTATATCCTAACACTGTGCTAAACATTTTTATCAAATTGCTATTCATGTTTTCCTTACATAGTGATTCTAAATAGCAATGTGGAAAGTTTCTGGTTCTATTTTATGAGTCATATATCAGGGAACATGAAGATCAAGTGTCCTTAGTACTGGAATTAGAGTTCATCTGGGGCTGATAAAGCCACATCCAAGAACCCTAGCTTCCTGGGTGACACAGACCAAGATATCCTCTTAACTGAGTCTTGGGATCCAGTCACAACATTGCTATTAGGGTCATTTCCAGTTCTTGATAATTTATTCTGTGAAATTAATGTTAATATGAGGGAACGTTGGGGAGACCAACCTACAGCAGAGTTTTCCAGGACTTTGCTTCTAATGCTAGACAGTGTGATAATTAGCAGCTCAATGACCTTCAAAAGTCTTTTTAACTCTGGAATTCAGATATTTTTAACTGTAAAATTAACCATATAGTCACTAAGGTTTCATCTAACTAAAATCTAAGCTTCTAAAAAGACCTTTTGGTTAGATTATATGTTCAATACTCATCCCCTCATTTTGTTATTGAACAGGCTTAGCCATAAATATCTCATGGTATATAAGGCAACACATAACAATCTCTGCTTATATTTTCATTGAACTTAAGCTGTGAAATTAATCTGGACAATAGAACTAGCTGAAAATCAGGCCCAAAATACTCTACTTTGACTTTCTGTGAGATTTTTGGATATACTTTGAGATAGACAAACAACTTACCTGGACTTGTCAAAAGGAATTTTGCATCCAATGCAACTCTAAATACAGTGGCAGATTGACTCATAAATGTATAATGGTTCTAACAAATAAATGTGCAATATTTGCACATGTAAAAATTCTGGGCAGATTTATTAGTTAGAGAGTAGTGATGGTTCTGTTTCATTAATTCTTGTAGAGACCCAAGTAGATGGAGGCTCTACTTCCTTCAACACATAGCTTCTATGTTGAGTACTACATAAGTTACTCCTAGGCTTACCTCTGTTAGTCATCTAAAGGTAAAAAAGAAAGAAGGAATGAAAGAATATCCAATTGCATGACCTGGGTGTACAATTGGATTATATAACTTCTACTTCTCTCATATTCTCTTGGTTAAAATCATTCACTGGCTTTACATAAAAATATAGAATCTGTGAAATGCTGTATCTGGCTGGCTGGAACCCTAATAACCAGAAACAACTCTATGCAATGGCAGGGTGAATACAAGTTTCTGGTGGACGATTCTATGTCTTCATCATAATTGACCTGTTTTCTCACCTTTTATGTATAATCTTTTTTTTTTTCTTCACACATAGTACATACTTGTTTCCTCCAAAAAGAGATGATGCAAAATCACATCTTGTTTCTGTATTTTGCTCCTAGCCCATGATCTCTCCTTATAGTTAAGCAACCTATGATTTACAGATAAATTAATGACCTTCATTGTACTCATTATATACTAGTAAAGGAGCAGCATGATATGAACAAATAAATAATTCTTATTGATAAATGAGAGGTGAAAAGTAGTCATAGATGAAACCCTGTTGGTAATCAGAGATGAAACCATCACTACCACCATTGCTCTTAGACTGTGATGGAGCAGGTGCTAAGGCACAGTAAAGAAAGTTTGGAATGGGTATTGAGAGCTAATCCATTCTTCTAAGCTCTGCAATCACTGAGAAGACTTGTGGAACTAGAGCACACTGACAGAGAGGGAGATAGGTAGGAAATGAAGAAGGGCCTGGTCAGTGCCCATGTAGTAAAAACCTCACAGTGTCCCCAGCTAAACTTTTCCTTGCCCAACAGCTGAACAATAGATAATCCCCAGCGGCTTGACCCAGAGCTTGGAACATCCCCTGCCATAGAAAATTGCCCTGAAACATGATTAATGTCCTTATGCTTACTGATCACAATCCCTCTGGTCTAGCATTCTTTCCAGACTACTCCCATCTTTGTTCCTAGTTGGTGATGCCACTGGAAGACGATGTTGCCAGAGGAATAGCTCCATGAAGCGTGACTAACTTTCTAGAACTGTATACAGCCCCTGTAATAATGCCCAGATTTCCCTTTAAATTCCTTAAGCCAGACTGAGAAGGCAATGCAGTTTTGAAAGTGTTAACCTGCTGCCTTCTCAGATCACAGGTGCTCTGACAATAAACACATTCTAAATAGCCCAACTCCTGTGTTGGTCTATTGTCTGAGCGGCGCAGGCAGCGCGAGCCTGGGACTCAATTGCCCTCTGGTTTCAGAAATGAAGTTGGAAAGATGTTAAGGATTTAAATTTTATTTTAAGTATGATGGAAAGCCATTGGAGGATAGGAGCACATATTCGGATATATACTTTAAAAAGACCATTCTGCTGCTACTTGAATAATAAACTCCAAAAGAGGAGCAATGCAAGCAATGAGACCAGGTGGTAGACTATTACAACAGTCTAGTCTTTGGACCATTAGCAGCAGGGATCTATGGTAGCTGTGAAGATAAGACTTGTTTAGATTAAAAATACATTTTGAGGAAGAAGGCAACACTATGTCTTTTTTCACCCCTGCTCTGCAGGATTTAGAGACAAATAATCAAATTAAATAATAACCAAAATATCCCAAGCTGTTGTCTACACCAATTACCAAAATACTTCCTCAGCTTTGGGATTTTTAGATATCCCAAGAATGTTGCACACAGGCTCACAAATAAATCAGTTCTAACCAAGTATTTCCATTCTCCTTCCCTTCTCTTTCATGGGTGTTGATTCCAAGTGCACTCACTGATGGACATCCTGAAAGCTAGATTTCATGTCAGAGTTCACTTCCAGAAACGCAACATGACAGACAATTAAGCAAAAGGAAATGAAAAAGTCATACCTCATGATAATTAGATACTAATTAGCTCTCAGAAAAGTGGGGTTAGAACTGATCTGGCATAATTTTAAAGTTGGGGTAGTTGGTTGTATTATTCATAAGTCTTAACTTTTGGCCCTTTTTACCTCAAATAGCTTTTCACTATTAAAAGTAACAAATCAGAACAGAAAGAACAAAACAAAACAAAACAAAACAAAACAAAACAAAACAAAACAAAACAAAAAACCCAATCAGAATAAAGTAGTTCCAAAATAAAATCTTATTCACTTTCTTCCCAAGATACATTTCTTCAATGCAGGTGTTAAAAATGATCAATACAGATACTTTTTGTTAGTTTGTAAATGTTTGAGATATATATCTTCTCAGAGAAAATATAACAATTTACTAAAGTTTATTTTAGTGCTGTGTATTATATTTTAGTGCTGTGTATTATATTTTATTTCTACTTTATTTTATATAGTTATTTTATTACTAATTTTATTAAATGTTGCAAAGGTAGCTAAAATTTCAGCCAAATTTCAGCTATTTCTCCTGTACCCTTACCTTCTGAGTGTTGAAAAGCCCTGCAGGGTCTTTGCCCAGCCTCCTATCACCTTCATATGGAGGTTTACCTGTCACCTTTATCTCCTCACTGAACCTGGAATCATTTTCCTGGAGATCTTTATTCTTATCTTCTCAGAAAGAGAAGAGTTCTTTGGCAGATTCTTATCTTTATCCAAAAGCTCAGTTTGTCAGCAAATCCCAAATACAGATAGAACTTGCAATCACAGCACCCAATATTCTTAGAGTGCAAAAAAGGGCCACTGCTTTGCCCCTCATATTGAGACTGAAAGGTTATATTTTGGAAACACACAGGAAAAAAATAAATTCTGGAGTCATGTCATTCTTTTCAGTATGATAATATGAGATAGAAGAGTTTGAAAGCATATTTACCTTTTAACTAGAAGTGCTTAGATTTCACGAAAGTCTTGCAACAAAGAATGTTACATTGTTTGTCCTATTTTTCTAAATTAGAATTTTGGAGATTTTACAAAGGATATCTCTTTCCATCTTATACAATCTTGGACAAGCTTTCCTTTTTTTTTTTTTTTTAAAGTCAAATGACTCTAATTGAGATTTTAGAAAGCTAGTGGAATAAATTTGTGGGCAACGAAACTTTCCTATCAATCAATCAATCAATCAATCAATCAATCATATGTGGAGTACATAGTTTGGGTGAGAGTCTAGGTCGGCTAATGTCTTTTCTGTGCATAATCCTGCCCTAGGAAGAGAAATAAGAAAGAAATAAAAGCAAAAGCAGGTGAGCTGGAATCTGTTCTGAGACCCCTTGGATATTCCTGGACCCCTGTATCATGGAAGAGCAAATGCATCTGAGTTTTCATGGTCCAGATATCTTAGGTTTATCATCAGTAAAATAGATAATTCACCTTTGGTATTGAGAACTTGGACTACAGAGACAAAAAAAAAAAAATACTGATACACATAATTAAGTATAGTGACTTACTAAAATAGTTTGCTGTTTGTGGTTAATGCATATTACTAAATAAATCAAATTAATTGTGTTTTAAGTCAGACTTGCAGAATTAATTTCTTCTCTCATAAGCTATGTGGTAAAGGTCTTCCTCTGTGTTAGATACTATTCCAGGCAAAGGCTGGAGATACTCCAATGAATAAGTTATGCAGATTTTTGGCCTTGTGAAATTTAGCTGTTAACAACTCAACTTTGAAGATAAATTAGGAATTGTATAATTCAATACATTTGTTCAGTCTTTCATAATCTTTATAATCTACATTAAGGCATTCAAAGTGTGGTAGGCTCAAAAGATAGGAGCTTATGAAAAAAAAACATTTAAACCTTAGCTTTATCTCTAAGCCCTGTTCTAGAGTTTTACAAAGACTCTCAGAATGAAAGTCATATATATAGCAATGTGAATTTTTTAAATTTAAGTATAGTTGGTATACAATATTATAATAGTTATATGTTTCCTGTATACAATATAATGATTCAACATTTTTATACTTTATGATGGGATCGCTCCACTCATTCTAGTGACCTTCTGTCACTGTGCAAACTTGTCACAATATTATTGATTATATTCCTCTTTACTTTTTTCATCTATCTTATAACCTTCTCTCTTTTGGTAACCATCCTTTGGCCTCTGTTTCCATGAGTCTTTTTTCTGTTTTATTTTGTTTGTTTGCTTGTTCTGTATTTTCGATTCCACATATAAGTGAAACTATATAGTATTTGTCTTACTCTGTGTGGGTCCCAGTCCTGGCTGGTCCCAGGTCTGGCTGTGATCCAGGCTCATGGCTAGGAATAAGACTTTGGATTTAGAATATTATCTTAGTGTAGTAAGACACTTGCACCTAAAATATGTAAACATAATTCAGTTTATTGTATCGCACACGTGTGGCTGAATGCCATTATTGTACTCTGATATATGTGGAGCCATGCAGTCCCCTGGGGAATAGAAGGGGAGCAGAAGAAGAGCAGAGGCGGAGGCAGAAGTAAGTTCTCTACAATAGAATAGCACTCCCCACAATAGAACTGAACTCCCCACAATAAAGTTGGTGCCTGCCATTTCATTCTCATGTCAGCTCCTTGTGCATTCTTCTAACTGGGGGTCTCAATACCAAAACCTTCCTTTTTGATCAGCTCGGCTGTCTAACTTATTTAACCTAGCAATATCATCTAGGTTGTCACAAATGGCAAAATTTCATTCTTTTTTATGGCTGCATAATATTCATTTGTGTGTGTGTGTGTGTGTGTGTGTGTATGAATAGATGAATACCTAGATTGCCTCCATATCTTGACTATAGTAAATAATGCTGCAGTGAACATCAAAAAAAGATGCATATATCTTTTCTTCCTTTTTTGTTAATTTTTATTATGATGACATTGGTTAACAAAATCCAGTAAGTTTTGGGTGTACAATTTAACGGTAAGGCAATATATATATAATATATATATATTATATATATATATATTGCATTCTATGTTCAATGCCCATAGTTAGATTTCTTTCTGCCACCACACATTTGACTCTTTTTACCCCATCTACTTCCCCTTTCCCTTCTCCTCTCCTATCCTCTGGTAATCACTAATCTATTATCCATGTCCATGGGTCTCTGTCCTGTTCATTTGTTGCTTTTAGGTTTATATCCCACACATATGTGATATCATGTGGTTTTTAACTTTTTCTGTCTGGCTTATTTTGCGTAGCATGATTATCTCAAAGTCTATCCATGTTGTATCTATCTTTTTGAACTAGTGTTTTCATTTTCTTCAAATAAATACCCAGAAATGGAATCTCTGGGTTCCATGATAGACCTATTTTTATTTTTATTTTATTTTTTTGTGAAATCTTCATACTGTTTTCCACAGTAGCTGCACCAATTTTCAGTTTCACCAACAGTGCCCAAGAATTTCCTTTTTCTCCACATCCTCTCCAATGCATGTTGTTTGTTGACTTTTTGATAATGGTCATTCTGACTGGTATGCAGTGATATCTCATTGTGGTTTTGATTTGCATTTTTCAGATGATTGATGATGTTGATCATCTTTTCACATGTCTGTTGGCTATCTGTTTGTCTTTTTTAGAGAAATATCTTCTCGTATCTATCCTCTATCCATTTTTTGATTGAATTGTATATATTTTATTATTAAGTTGTATGAGTTTCTTATATATTTTGGATATCAAACTCTTATTGGATATATCATTTGAAAATATATTCTCCCATTCAATAGAGTGTTTTTCTTTTGTTTTGTTGATAGTTTTCTCACTATACAAAAGCTTTCTAGTTTGAAGTCCTATTTGTTTATTTTTGCCTTTGTTTCCTTTGCTCGAAGGGACATATCCAAAAGAATATTACTCTGATGTCCAATAGTTTACTATCTATGTTTTCTTCTGAAAGTTTTATGATTTCATATCTTAGTTTTAAGACTTAAATTCACTTTGGGTTTATTTTGTACATAGCGTAAGAGAGGGGTCTAGTTTCATTTTTTTACGTGTATTTGTCCAGCTTTCCTCAAACCATTTGTTGAAGAAACTGTTGTTATTCCATTGTACATTATTATTTCCTTTGTTGTAGATTAGTTGATCATATCAGCGAGGGTTTCTTTCTGGGCTCTCTATTCTGTTCCATTTATCTATGTATCTGTTTTTGTTCCAGTACCATGCTATTTTGATTATTGTAGCTTTGTAGTACAATTTGAAATCAGGGAGCTAAATACCTCCAAATATGTTCTTCTTTCTCAAGATTGCTCTGTTTATTCAGAGACTTTTGCAGTCCTATGTAAATTTCAGGATTATTCGTTGTAGTTCTGAGAAGAATGTCACTGGTATTTTGATAGGAATTGCATTAAATTTGTAGATTGCTTTTGGTAGTATGGTCCTTTTAATAATATTAATTCTTCCAATCCTTCCATGTATTGACATCCTCTTTATTTTCTTTCTTCAATGTCTTATTTGTTTTCAGAGTATAGGTCTTTCGCCTCCTTGGTTAAATTTATTCTTAGGTATTTTATTTTTTTGACACAATTGTAAATGGAATTCATTTCTTAATTTCTCCTCCTGATTGTTTATATTTAGTGTATAGGAAAGTGACAAATGTCTCTGTATTAATTTTGCTACTTTACTGAATTCTTTTATTAATTCTACTAACTTTTTGGTGGATTCTTGAGGATTTTCTATATACAGTATCATGTCATCTGCAAATAATGATAGTTTTACTTCTGCTTTTCCTATTTGGATACCTTTTATTGCTTTTCTTGTCTGGCTGTGGCTAGGACTTTCGATACTATATTGAATAATAGTGGTGAGAATGAGTATCCTTGCCTTGTTCCTGATCTTAGAGAAAAAGCTTTCAGCATTTCACCATTGAGTACAATGTTAGCTGTAGTCTTATTATATATAGCCTTTATCAAGTTGAGGTAAGTTTCCAATATAGCCATTTTGTTGAGAATTTTTATCATAAATGGATGTTGAATTTTGTTAAATGCTTTTTCTACATCTATTGAGATAATTATATGATTTTTATCTTTGGTTTTGATGATTTGATGAATCACATTAATTAATCATATTAATTATTTTGTGGATGTTGCACCCCTGATATAAATTCCACTTAATCGTGGTGTATGATTCTTTTAATGTAGTATTGAATTCTGTTTGCTAGTATTTTGTTGAGAATTTTGGCATCTATGTTCATCATAAATATTGACCTATAATTTCTCTCTCTCTCTCTCTCTCTCTCTCTAGTGTCTTTGCCTGTTTTTAGTATCAGGGTAATGCTGGCTTCATAGAATGAGTCGGGACATGTTCCTTCCTCTTCAACTTTTGGAATAGTTGGAGAAAAATAGGTTTAATTCTGTAAATGTTTGGTAGGATTCACCTGTGAAGCTATCAGGTCCTGGGCTTTTGTTTGTTGGGAGTTTTTTGATTATTGCTTCAATTTTATCACTAGTAATTAGTCTGCTCATATCTTCCTTTTTTCTATTTCTTCTATATTGTCTGATTTGTTGTCAAATAATTAATCATAGCATTCTTTAACGATCCTTATTATTTCTGTGGTGCTGATTGGTTTCTTTTCTGATTTTGTCTTTTTTCTCTTTTTTGTTATGTCTTATTAGAGGCTTGTCAATTTTATTTATCCTTTAAAAAAAGGCAGCCCTTAGTTTCCATAATCTTTTCTATCATTTTTCTATTTTCTATTTTATTTATTTCAGTTCTGATCTTTATAATTTTCTCCCTTCTTCTTACTTTGTGGCTTTTTTGTTGTTGTTCTTCTTTGTCTAGCTTCTTTAGGTTTGGATTTAGATTGCTTATTTGTGATTTTTTCTGCTTCTTGAGGTAGGCCTGTATAACTATAAACTTTCCTCTTATAACCACTTTTGCTGCATCCCATAAATTTTGTAAGACTGCTTTTATTTTCATTATTCTCAAGGTTGTTTTTGATTTCCTGTTTGATTTCTTCTTTTATCCACTGCTTGTTTAGAAGCATGTTATTTAATCTCCATGTTTTTTTTTTTCAGTTTTCTTTCTGTAGTTTATTTCCAGTATCATACCATTGTAGTCAGAAAATATGCTTGATATACTTTCTATCATTTTGAGTTTATTGAGGCTTGTTTTGTGGCTCAGTATGCAAATCTATTCTGGAAAATATTTTATATGAACTTGACAAATATTTCATGTGCTATTTTGTATGAAATGCTCTCTAAATATTTATCGAATCAAACTGGTCTAACGTGGCATTTAGAGTCCTTATATCCTTATTAATTTTCTGTCTGGATGATCTATCCATTAAGGTAAGTGGAATACTAAAATCCCAACTATTATTGCATACTTTTCCTTTCTGGCTTTATGTTCATTAATATTTGTTTTATAGTTGGGGCTCCAATGCTGATGAGTAGATACTTATAATTGTTATATTAATTTTATGTATTGACCCCTTTTAAAATTATATAATATCATTTTTTGTCTCTTTTTTACATTCTTTGTTTTGCCGTATATTTTGTCTTACAGGAGTATTGCTATCCCATTTTGTTTTTGTTTCTATTTGCATGAAATATCTTTTTCCAAACCTTCACTTTCAATCTCTGTGTATGTTTTGATCTAAAGTGAGTCTCTTATAAGTAGCAAATAGAAGAATCACGTTTTTGTTTTGTTTTGTTTTTGCCATTATTCAACTCAATGTTCTTTAAGTGGAGCATTTAGTTCATTTACATTTGGAGTAATTATTGATAGGTAAGTGCTTATTGTCATTTTGTTAATTATTTTTGATTTCGTTGTTCTTTGCTGTTCCTTTCTTTTCTTCCTCTCTTTCCTTTTGATTTGTTGGTTTACTTTTGTATTTTGATTGTACTCTTTGATGTTAATTTTTTACGTTTTTTTGTTTATAGTTACCATGAGGTTCATACATATTCATTTGTATCTATAGCAGTCTATTTTAAGCTGATAAGCTTTTAAGTTCAATCACATTCTAAAAGCTCTACATCTTTATTGCCCTTTCCACTTTTTTATGTTTATCTTTACGATGTTATGTTTTATATCTTTTTGTGTTGTGTATCTCTTGATTAATTGCAGTTATAATTAATTTTGTTACAATTGACTTTTAACCTTCATATTAGCTAAGTGGTTGATTAACTGTGATTATTATATATTTGCATTTACCAGTGATATATATTTTTTTCTTTTTTGTATTTTCTTATTTCTAGTTGTGGCATTTTCTTTTCTGAATAAAGAAGAGCCTTTAACATTTCTTGGTTAGTGTTTGAAAACTCCTTTAATTTTTGCTCTTCTGAGAAATTCTCTCTCTCTTTCAATTCTGAATGATGATTTTGCTAGATATAGTATTGTAGGTAGTAGATTTCTTTATTTCAGCACTTTAAACATCTCCTGCTACTCCCTTCTTTTCTGCAAAGTTTGTAGCAATGTGAATTTTAAAAACTTCTGAGAAGTATAATTATTTTTTAAATTATAAGATATTAAATGATGTTTAGATAAGAGATCCTAGTTCTAATAAACATTTTGTAGATAGACAAAATCTCATAGACATAGACAACAGTTTAGTGGTTATCAGGGGGAAAGAGGGGAGGAGGGAGATAGATAAATGTAAAGAAGATCAAATATATAGTGACAAAAATTTGACTTTGGGTGATGAACCCAATGCAATGTATATATGATGTACACTTGAAACCTATATAATTTTATCAAGCAATGTCATCTAATAAATTTAATTTTAAAAGACTTAAAAATTCTAGCATGTATATTTATGTCATAAAATAAACATTGTATATTGTAGAGGACATTTAAGATTAATAGGCTGCCTTCTCAATTCCATTTGACAGCATTACAGTGGAAGTGTATAAATCTAATCTGATTACAGCCTTGAAAATTCAGACATTTAAATTTACAACATAAGTTAAACAGATTTTTCATTAATGTTTTAGTCTTCAAGTTAGTTTCAGTTCTATTCTGAAACTCTTTTTTGATAGAGGAACTTTCAGAGATCTGACTAAAAGTGCATGAATCTGGCTTTAAGAAAAATGCCATTATTAGCACAGATTGTGTAGAAATCTACCATATTGAAAGTAAAGTTTTATAGTATGATTAAACTTGTTTATTTATTTGAAAAATTAAAAAAAATATTGCGTTGTTTTTAATAAATTAAACATTGTGAGGTTTCTAGTTCAGTTTCAGATTATGGATTATTTTAAGATAGTCTAAAATCATATGTCTATTTTTTATTAACTTTCATTTATAGTACTAAGTATTTAGTGTTTAAAGGTGAATCAATAATTGTTAAGATCATACTTAAAAGAAAATTTAAGGTTTTCTTGACAGTGTGACTTTAAAATGCATTTAACAATAGAATTCTGTAAGCTTCTCAGGGTGAGTTATTTGGAAATAGAATTAATGGAAATTCAATAATGCAAAGTGATTGCACATACCAGCAGTGGAAAAACAAAAATGGAAAAACCTTTAATGTAATTGTTTATTTTTAATTTTATTCTTTATTTCTCTCTAAGAGCTTTATGATCCTTTCCTAATCTGAAATAATTTCCTATGAGGCCCTTGAATGTAATGAGTTTTAACTTAGTAACTGATAATTATAAACTACTCAGCCTTACATTTAAAATTTTTATTGAATTATTGTTGTTTTCAGGCCATCTGATACACTTTCAATCTTATCCATAGTTATTTTATTACTAAAAAGGGAAGTCAATATCATGGAGTGTTTTTTAAAGGTTTATTTACCTTGAAACTTTCACATTCTATTTTCTTATTTATTTTTAGTTAAAAAATTTTATTTTTCAATTACATTTGGTGTATAATATTATATTAGTTTCAGGTGTACAACATAGTGATTAGACATTTGTATAACTTACAAAGTGATCACCCTGAGAAATCTAGTACTCATCGGATACCATACATAGTTACTACACTATTATTGACTATATTCTTTATGCTATACTTTACATTACAGTAACTGTTTTGTAACTACCAATTTGTAATTCTTAATCCCTGCCCCTTTTCACCCACGCCAACCTCTTCAATTTGACAACTATCAAAATATTTTCTGTGTCTATGAGTTTTTGTTTTGTTTATTTTGTTCTGTAGATTCCACCTGTATGTGAAATCTTATTGCGTTTGTCTTTCTCTGTCTGACTCACTCCACTCAACACAAATACCCTCTAGGTCCATCCATGTTGTTGCAAATAGCTATATTCTTTTTTCATTGCATATACGTACCACCTCTTCTTTATCCATTCGGCAAGAGGCATGGAGCATGCCAAGGCCAGATGCTGCTTATTTTGGTTTTGTGAACCTTTGAGAGATTTTAGAAAAGTTTGCAGCAAGACAGAACATCTGTATAGAAAAGCCACTGAAGCAGCTTGGGTAGGCCTACAAATGGGTGGAGTGGGGTCTCAGGGAATCTCCAGACCAGGGTGACTAGTGTTAGCCAAGTTGATGGAAACTCAGATATGGCAGGTGCCTTCATTTGCATGCTGTGAAGTGGGAGAGCTCAACAAAGAAACAACGACTTCTGCCAGCACTTCTATCTGGGAGAAACATGTCCCTCCAGCCCTCACCCTGAAACCAGACTTCCCATATGTACTTGGTACCTTTCAAGTCCTGCCCTAGCACTGGAGCTCAGAATGAGTTAGTCTGAGATCAGACCTCTTAAAAGGAATGCTTGCAACTTCAGCCACCTTCCATCTCACTCAAACACAATCTCTACTGGTTTTCCCAGGCAGAAATTGTGGGAACTTATCTTCTTATTGCCAGAACCAAGGGCTGAGGATTCGGGTGTGTTGCCGGGACTCCTCACTCCTCTGGGGTGACCTCTGTAGCAAAACAAAATAAAAACTCAGTTGTATTCTTACTAAGAAGTAAATTCCACCCCATAATTGCTATTGTTTTGCTGGCCCAACCTTTACTAACAGTAAACTTCCTACCAACATCCTCTCAATGAAAGAGAGAGAGAGAAAGAAAGAGAAAGAAAGGAATGAAAATAACAATGAAAACCTCAATCAAATGTTTGCCTATAATTTAACCTATAGCATACAGTATTATTAGATCTATATAATAATTTTGAAGGTAATTCACCAAGGTATGTAGCATATTCAATGGTAATGATCTCTTTCCTGTATCTTGGGACCTGTTTTATTCTTATATATTCTATGTTCTCATATATACCTTTTGGGTATAACAATTAATAGATAATAAAATGACACACCTCATGATGATACAGCTTGGCTCCCAAGACCTTCTCTAGGATTCTGTCCCTGTGTTCTATGCTTGCAGAAATCATTCCTA
Organism: Pteropus alecto; assembly: GCF_000325575.1. NCBI lineage: Eukaryota > Metazoa > Chordata > Mammalia > Chiroptera > Pteropodidae > Pteropus > Pteropus alecto. The sequence continues at coordinate 1,032,838 of NW_006438867.1, read as the reverse complement.
CCCTGTCACTTACATAGATGCTTATATCATCAAGATTCCCTACTCCCATCCTAGGTGGAGTATTTTCCCCAGCAGGAAATCATGCCAACTAATGAAATATTAGTTTCAAGAATATCTGGTAGGTGAAAGGTACAAACAATAAGTCATTATTAAGAATCATTCTTTGAATAAGCCAAATTGAATGTTAAACACACTTACTAGAGTAACAATATTATGACTAAGCACACAGATTTTGTATTAACTTGGGTAAGTCACAAATTCTGTAAGCCTCTGTTTCCTTACACAGGAAAGGAGAAATTATAACAATATCAACCTTATAAGATCATTGTAAGGTTTAAATAAATTTATTATAAAGATTATTAAACATAATGTTTTGCACACTCTAAATAGTCAATGAATGATGTATTACTTCAGAGAACAGTAATTGGCTTAGAAGAGAATGGTACAGAGACTTTTTCCATTTAAACTTCACCTTATGTGACTTTATTTCATAAAGCATGCAATAGCAGAGAGATTAAATTGTATACATTTAACTGAATATAAATCTGCATTTTAAATATTTGGAATTTCTATTCCTCTGTTCCTCTTACTCTACTGAGCCTGATTGTAGATAAGGCTGGGGAAGACAGAAGCGGGGAGATGCTAACTGTTCAGAAGAGTAGATAATATAACAACATATGTATGGTGAGACTATGCCAAGTGAAGAGGAGTTGTTTCTAAATATGGTCATCTGAACCTTTTATGAAAGCAACAAATTAAGTTCCAATGAGAAAGATACAGAAGTGATGGTAGTGGTGGGTTCTCTCTGAACAACTGTTTCAGAATATGGATAAATTATTTTGTCAACCTTGATGGTAGTTTCCTTAAATTATATTTCCTTAAGTTATATTTCAAAATATGTAAATATGTAAGGCGATAACCTAATTCAAGTTTATGTTTAATTACATTTGTATTATTTCATTACAAAAGATAACGTTTGTAAGATTTGAGGAATGTAATGTATGCACTTTTCTATAGAATTATTTCCATGTTACTGTCTTATTTTTAGTTTAATACATTAATTTTCTATTTTCATGATGTCGTTAGTGTAGAAATCTCCTAGATGCACATATCTGATGACCCAGCAGTTTCACTCAAAGGTGTATATGCTTACAAAGAGTACAAATATTGCTTTATGTTTATTTCAGCATTGTTTGTAATAGTTCCAAACTGGAAAAATATCTAATGTTAATCAACATTATTATAAAATAATTTATTATATTCATAAATGGAAACATACATCAATAAAAAAGAACTAGCTATGTTTACTCATATGAATGAATCTCACATGTTATTGAACAAAATATGCCAAAACAAACAATACTATATTACTTCAGTTAGAAACATTTCTCAAAACTGGCAAGACTAAACTGCTACACTTAGGAATTCTTGTGTGACTGAAAAAAAAATGTAAAGAAAGAAAAAGAAGTAATTGCCATAAAAATCAGGATAATGATTATCATTAAATGGGAGAATTCATGAGGAGAAGTTTTAGGGACTTAGCAATATTTTATTCTTTAGAACTTGTTTGATAGTTACATGGCATTTTGCTTTTGCTAAATCATTAAGCTCTGTGTTTTTGCTCTGTGAACTTTTGTGTGTGTGTCGCTTCAAATTAAAAAAAAGTCAGTGTAACATCTTTTTAATTCAGTTAGAAACATCTTTCTAACTCATTTAACTTCTATTATTTTCTCTTATATGTTAAGCACATATATAAGATATATTCCATTTTCACTTTCTTCTTTACTAAGTTAATGAGATTGTGATATTTTTTAAAGAAATTACCCAAATAGACATTTCTCCAAAGAGGACATACAGATGGCCAATAGACATATGAAAAGACATTCGATATCACTAATCATTGGGGAAATGCAAATTGAAACTAAAATGAGATATCAACCCTCACCTGTCAGAATGGCATCATCAATGAATCAAAAAATAAGAGTTGATGAGGATGTGGAGAAAAGAGAACCCTTATGCACTGTTGGTGTAATTGCAAATTGGTACAGCCACTATGAAGAACAGTTCGGAGGTTCCTCAAAAACTAAAAATGGAATTACCTCATGACTCAGCTATTCCACTTCTAGGTACTTAGGAAAAAAAAAAAATCCAAAACCACTAATACAAAAAGATGTATGCACCTTTATGTTCACTGCCACGATATTTAAAATAGCAAAGATATCAAAGCAACCTAAGTGCCCATCAATGAACAATTGGGTAAAGAAGAAATGGCACAGACATACAATAGAATATTATTTGGCAATAAAATGTTATGAAATCTTATCATTTGTGACAACATGGATGAAACTAGAGGGTATTATGCTAAGCAAAATAAGTCAAAAAGACAAATACCACAGAATTTCACTTATATGTGGAATCTAAAGAACAAAATAATTAAACAAACAAAATTAAAACTGGCTCATAGATAAAGAGAACAAAATGATGATTGACAGATGGGAGAGGTGTTGGGGGGCTGAGCAAAAAAGGTGATGGGATTAAGAAGTACAAATTGGTACTCACAAAATAGTTATGAAAATGTGAAATACAGCATAAAGAATATAGTAATTAATATTATAAGAATTATGTGTAGTGCCAGGTGGGTACTAGACTAATTGGGGGGGGGTCACTTTATAAGTTATATAAATGTCCAACCACTTTACTGTATACTTGAAACTTATATAATTTGAATGTCAACTCTAATTGAAAAATAAATAAATAATAAGCTGATATGCAACTAGAATATAAAAAAAGAAGTTATTTAAAGATATTGAAAGCTATCATTACTTACAGATTCTTAAATCAGTCAATTATAAATCCACATGTGCATAACTAATTTCTTCATCTTTCTATGATCTATATTACTAAGGGATATTTTTAATACTTAAATATCTCAATCAAAATCTTTTCTAAAAGTTGCATTTATTTTCCATTTTTATTTTAAGAAAAGCTTTGATATTCAGATCAATATTCCTGTAGTTTTTCATGGTACATGTAAAGTTAATTCTCAGCTTATAAGAAAGGTCAATATATATTCACTGTTGAATAAGAATTCACTGTTGAAATTGAGGAATTCACCCTATCACTTAGAACTTTAAAAAGCTATGATAAGATTCAAGAAAAGATAGAAAAAAATGGGAAAAAACTCAAGATGCAAGAAACAAATCCTCATACATAAATAGGTATTTGATCTGTACCAGAGATGGTATTAAAATCACTTGGAAAAAGATAAACTACTGAATAAATGATATTGTGATTAGTTGTTATCCTTTATGAAAACATATAATTGAATCCCTTTCATGCTATAACCAAAAAGGATTCAAAATAAGTTAAAGACAAATACTAAAAATCAAACAATACAACTTTAAGAAAAAGTAACGGAGAATGTCTTAATCTTATAGAATAAACACAATCCTGAAAGGATAAGATTTTTAAATTTGATCGTATTAAATTAAAGAAGTTCTGTTTCTCAAAAACTGCCTTGAATAAATATTTATTTCTTACTTTTCATTAAAAAAAATTAAACATTTAAAAATTTAAAAAAACCTACCTGGAGAACAGTTATTGTAATGCAGCTATTCTGCTGGTGAATTCATTTTGTTTTTCCTGTCTGAAATATTTATATTTAATCTAATTTTGAAACATTTTTTTATATCTTAAAATGTTCCATCTCTTCTAACTTCTATTGTTTCTAATGACAAATCTGCTAATTATACTTATTTTCGTTTCTTGAATGTGATATATCTTTTTACTCTAGTTACACTTATAATATTCTCTTTATCACTGGTTTTAAGTAATTATTATGTGCTTCAATTTACTTTTCTTCTGATTTTGTTGTTGGAGTTTGTTGATTTTATTGAAGCTCTGTGTTTATCTTTTTCTTCAAATTTATATTTTTCACTATTATTTTTTATATATTTATCTAGTTTCCTTTTTTTCTCATAGCTTCTGAGGCACCATTACACATAAATTCAGCTACTTGCAATTGTCCTTTATTTCTCTGTGCTTTATTTATTTTTACGACACTCTTTTTTTATCTGTTTCATTTAAAATACTTCCTATTATTTCATCTTCACATTCACTAATCTTTATTTTGTAGCATTTAATCTGCCATTAAACTCATCCAGTCTAATTTTTATCTCACAAGTAGTGTTGATTTCTAGAGTTCTATTTGCATCTTTTTAAGATTTTTGTTTCTATTTATGTTCTATCTTTAGTTTCTTGAGAATAGTGAACACATTTATTGTATTTGTTTTAATGTCCTTGTCTACTAATGATCACTTTTGATTTATTTAGTTCTCCCCTTAGTATGGGTTTTATTCTCCTTCAAATATATTTGAAAACTATTAATTTTGTATTTTATGCCAGACTTTGAGAATTTTACCTTTCTGTCTGCTGAATAGATTTATATTCCTATAAATGTTGTTAAACTTTGTACTTGAACACACTTACGCTACTTAGAAATAGTGTGATCCATTTTGATCTTCAGGGCTAGAGCTGCATTTAGTCTGAGTATAAATTTTTCATGCTATCTAGCAAGAATTTCTCCGTACAGAGAGGAAAATCAGCCACAGGACAGAATACTAATGGTTTTGCTGTGCTGAATAAAGAAAAGGAAGGAGTAGTCAGTACAGAACCTGGAGGTAAATGCTGCACATCGCAACAGTGATGGCAGCAGTGGCACCCACAGCCTCTGTGCCTTTCTTGTTGGTTTCCACAAAGGACTTGTGCACAACCTTGGACAGAAACAAGTCTCTCACATGTTATATTCTGCAAAAAGTTTACACTGCCCCTATTAAAGTCATCGGTCATGCTGAGAGAGTGAAGGACATCCTCCATGTCGAAATTCTCCTCCAGGAAGGAACACTTCCACCTCTTGTTTACTCATCATGACTGGCCTCAGTCATTCTATGAATTTCCCTTAAGTTCTTTTCACACTGTGTCCAAATTGACATTTTTATCTGGAAGCATGATGATAATATGCTTATGTTATCTCTGTCGACATAAGACAACACCAGAATTTTGGTGAATATTTCTCCTATGTAGGTTATATTAAAGGTAGATTTCTTAAACATCATTTGCACAGGTTTCTCCTCATTCTTGCTGACTTAAATTGTCTTTCCTTGGTCTACTGTTTGTTAAACTGATTATCCCAGTTTCCTTAAATTAGATGGCAGTCACAAGAACCAGAGGATTCATTTGATTAACTGAATTTAGAGACAACAGCACTGTAATTTTACCTTCTATCTTGTTAGCTACCCCAGTGTTTTCTGGCCTCCTCTGTAGCTTTGAAAAAGTCCTGCACTTCCATCTCTGCTTTGTAGAATTTGCTACAAGAATCTTTGCAAGATGAATCAAAACCTTAAGACTTTTCTCAAAAGAGCCTGTTGGCAGTTCTAAGCAAGTACTGCATGCCAGTTCTGTTAACTTCTGTGAGAAGTAACTGTAAACCCTGATGGACATCTTTACCACTGCTACCACTTTTACTTAAAGAAAGTGACTGGGTCTTGTGGGCAGCAGTGTTTCCTTTTGCCCCGATGAAGACCATGACCAGAGCAGAGGAGATGCTGATGAGTGAGAAAAACACATTTTTTTCAGTTGTCTTCACCCAGCTTTTTCAAAAGTTTAAAGGCAAAAGTGCCATTTGCTTCCTACAGAGTATACATGAGGGTGAGTCCCAGTGTGTAGGCGATGTGGCAGGATTGAGCAGCATAGCAGCAACTCCTCTTATTTCGCTTTTACTACAGTCTCTTTCCATCTTTAGAGAGGTTTTAAAAGTCTTCTGTGTTTCAAATTCCTCTGGAGTAGTTTTATTTGTATCTTTTAAATATTTCTGTGTGTCCTAGATTATTTTGGCCCATGAAACTTTCCTTAGTCTGGTAACCACCAAACTTCCTCATCTCTTCTTAGTATCATTTTTAAGTCAATGAGTTTCTAGTACATAGCTTTTTTTCTCTTTCATACACCTATAACTTGGCCTTCAAAATCTTGACTTTTCTTGAAAAATACCTTCAAGAACTCTCACATTACCACCACAGTATATTCTCTCTCATTTCCAGAGATAAAAATTTTTCCTGGGCTAAATTCTCTAACTTTACTTTATCTAAGTTTAGTTTATCAAATGCAGGGATCAGCAAACTTTTTCTATAAAAAGCTAGGTAATAAATATTTTAGACTCTGTGCAGCATCCGGTTTTGGTCACAATTATTCAATTATGACACCGTAGTGCAAAAGTTGCAATCCAAAATATATGAAGAATGTATGCAACTCAACAACAACAACAAAAAACAATCCAATTAAAAATATAAGCAGAGGATTTTTGTCAGAAACATGGAAGGATGAGAGATCTCCCCAGATCTCTCTACTTGAAACAACAATAAGCTGAAACTCAGCAAAAAACACCCAAACTGCACACCAACACGTCTCAGTGTGGGATCTTGTATATTAGAGCTACCACAGGTCAGAACCTAGAGAGTCGTGGGGTAAACTGGAAGAAACAAAGAAGCTGCTTCTTGCAGCCTGAGCACCCTGCAAGAAGAAGAGGAGGGGAGAAAGTGTGGCAAGTTCACTGATTAGCCCTGCTTGGGAGAGCTGTGAACTCCACACATGGGCAGCAGTGTCCAAGGTTCAGGGCAGAAAGTGGAGAAGCAGGGTCGGCAGAGAAGCGGAGACGGCAGACAAACAACAGCTAATTTTATCAGCCATGGTTGCAAAATGTGAGGCTGAGCCACAGCCAGCATTCCCCAACCCAAAGAACCCCTACACCATATCCTCTGAGGCCAAACAGGGCAGAGCCTCAGGAGAATCTGAGCAAATGATACCAAAACTATCACTAACACTGACAGGGACTGCGACTGAGGGTAGTGAGCATGATTGAATATCTATAAGAAAAAGAAAGGCATTATTAAGACATTATATAAAGCAGGGATCCAAAAACAGGGCATTATAAGCTTAAACAATAAGAAGAGATTTGTAACAAGATAGTAATGAACCTTCAGCATACAAAGGGACAAATTGAGACAACTGACTGAAAGGGAGAAAATTCAAAGATTCTAATTCTCAAAGGGGAATGGAGATAAGGCATGCACAGAAGAAAATGGATGACTGTATATTTGTAAATATCTTTCACATATTTGTAATGATAAACACACGCCAAAGATTCAGAACTGAAGCATATAATATAAAACAAGCAGAGCCAGAAGAAAAACCACAAAACACAACCAAAATTAAAACAACAACAACAACAACAACAACAACAAAACAGACACACAAGGACAAGGAAGCAATGAAAACACTGAACTACTAAAAAAACAAAAGATAAAATGGCTATAAGTGCATCTCATATTTCAATAATCACCCTAAATGTAAATGTATTGAATTCACCAATAAAAAGGCACAAAGTTGCAGATTGGATCAAAAAACAAAACCCAACCATATGCTGCCTCTAGGAGACACATCTCAGTTCCAAAGACAAATATAGATTCAAAGTGAAAGGTGGAAAATGATACCTCAAAGCAAATGGTACTCAGAGAAAAGCAGGAGTAGCAGTACTAATAATGGATGAAATAGACTTCAAAATAAAAAAGATAAAGAAAGATACTGAGGGACACTTCATAATTATAAAGGGAATCATGCACCAAAAAAGAAGTAACACTTATCAATATTTATGTTCCCAATCAGTGAGCCCCAAAATATGTAAACCAATAACTAACAGTACAAAAAGGAGAAACAGACCAAAATACTATAATAGTAGAGGGCCTAAATACCCCATTGTCGGATATGGACAGATCATTTAAACAGAAAATCAATAAGGAAATAACATCTTCAAATGACATATTATACCAACTGGAAATAATTGACATTTATAGAGCCTTTCATCCCCAAACACCTGTTTATACATGCTTCTCTAGTGCACATGGAACATTCTAAAAGATTGACCACATACTGAGACACAGTGATAGTCTCAACAAATATGAGGGTGGGAATCATACCAACCATATTCTCTGATCATATGCTTTGAAACTAGAGATGTGTGAAAACTGTGAAAAGAAAGAGAGAAAAACTACAAATATATGGAGATTAAACAATGTGCTACTGAAGAATAACTGGGTGAGATAAGAAATAAAAAGAGAGATTAAGAGATACATAGAAATAAATGATAATGATAGTACAACATATCAAAAATTTGAGGACACGGCAAAAGTCATAATAAAAGGAAAGTTCATTTTATTACAGGCATAAATCAACAAGTGAGAACAAGCTCAAATAAACAACCTAACACTTCAACTTAAAAAACTAGAAAAGAAAGAACAAATAAGGCCTAAAGTCAGCAGAATGAAAGAAATAATCAAAACTCCAGTAGAAATAAATAAAATTGAAAAAAATAACAACAGAAAAAATAAATGCAATAAAGAGTTAGTTCTTTGAGGAGGAAATAAAATTGACAAACCCCTGGCTAGACTTACTAAAGAAAAAAAAAGGATACAAATAAAGAAATTAAGGGATGATAGAGAGGTAATTATGACAGACACTGCAGAAATATAAAGGATCATACAAGAAAATTCATAAAAGTATATAACACCCAATTTAATAACCTAGAAGAAATAGACCAGTACTTAGAAAAATACAATCTTCCTAGACTGAATCAAGAACTGCAACATCTAAATAGACCGATCAGCAGTATGGAAATTGAAACAATCATCAAAAACCTACCAAAAAGTAAAACTCTAGGACAAAATGGCTTCACCAGTGCATTCTACCAAACATTGAAAGATTTAATACTTATTCTCTTCAAACTTTTCCAAAAAATTGAAGAGGAGGCAGTAATTCCGAAGTAATTTTATGAGGCCAGTATTACCCTGATACAAAAACGTGGTAAAGATAACACACAAAAAAGAAAACTGCAGACCGATATCTCTCATGAACACAGTTGCTAAAATCCTTAATATGATACTAGGGAACCGAAAACAGCAACATATTAAAAAGATTATACACCACGATCAAGTGGGCTTCATCGCAGGGCACAAGGATGGTTCAACATATGCAAATTGATTAATGCAATACACCATATAAACAAATTAAAAAATAAGCATCAAATGATCATATCAATAGATGCAGAAAAAGCCTTTGACAAGATACAACATCCATTTATGATCAAAACACTTAACAAAATCGGTATAGAAGAACAGTATCTTAACATATTAAAGGTCTTGTATAACAAACTCTCAGCCAAGATTATACTTTATGATGAAAAACTAAACATCTTCCCTCTAAGATCAGGAACAAGGAAAGGCTGTCCACTATCACCACTGTTATTCAATATAACATTGGAGGTCCTAGCGAGTGCAATCAGGCAAGAGAAAGATATAAAAGGCATAAATAAGAAATGAAAAAAGGCAAACTGTCACTATTCGTGGATGACATGATTCTCCATATAGAAAACCCCAAAGACCCCACAAGAACATTACTAGAAACAATAAGCAAATACAGTAAAGTTTCTGATACAAGATCAACGTTCAAATATCCATAGCTTTCCTATATTCTAATAATCAAGTGTCAGAAAAAGAAGGGGAAAAAATAATTCTTTTTGCAATTGCAACAAAAAAGAGTAAAATACCCAGAAATAAATCTAACGAAACACGTGAAGAACCTATATGATGAAAACTATAAGACTCTATTAAAAGAAATCAAAGAAAATACAAAGAAACAAAAAGATATTCAACGTTCTTGAGTTGGAAGAATCAACATAGTTAAAATGACCTTATGGCTTAAAGCATTATACAGATTTAATGCAATACTCATCAAAATCCCATCAAGATTTAAAAAAAATAAAATAAAACAAAAAATCATCAGATTTGTATGGAAGCACAAATGACCCCAAATTGCCAAAGCCATCCTGAGAAAAAAGAACAAGGCTGGAGGCATCACTCTGCGCAACTTCTAATTATACTACAAAGCGACAATCATCAAAATGGCATGGTATTGGCAGCAAAATAGGCACATGGACCAGTGAAACAGAATCCAGAGTCCAGATGTAAACCTATATTTATATATAGGCAAATAATTTCCTACAAGAAAGCCAAAAACATACAGTAGAGAAAGGAAACTCTCTTCATTAAATGGTGCTGGGAAAGCTGGAAAGCCACCTGCAAAAGAATGAAACTAGACTGTTGTCTATCACCTCACACCAAAATTAACTCAAGATGCATTAAGGACCTGAAAATAAGACCTGAAACAATAAAATGCATAGAAGAAAACATAGAAACTAAACTCAGGTACCTTGGACTTAAAGATTTTATGAATTTACTTCAAGGGCAAGGGAAGTATAAAAAAAATAAATAAATGAATGGGTCTACATCAAACTAAAAAGCTTCTGCTTAGCAAAAGAAATCATCAATAGAGTAAAGAGACAATCATCCGAATGGGAAAATATATTTGCAAGCAAAGCCTCCAGTAAGGGCCTGATATACAAAATATACAAAGAACTCATACAACTCAATAACAACAACAACAAAGCGATTCAATCAAAAAATGGACTGAGGATCTGAACAGACATTTCTCTCAAGAAGATGTACAAATGGCCAACAAACATATAAAAAGATTCTCAACATCACTAGCTATTAGGAAAATGCAAATCAAAACCACAATGAGATACCATCTCACAACTATTAGAATAGCTATAATCAACAGGACAAGTAATAACAAATGTTGGAGAGGATGTGGATAAAAAGGAACCCTCATACACTGCTGGTGGGACTGCAAATTAGTAGAGCCACTAATGAAAACAGTATGGAGTTACCTCAGAAAACTAAAAATTGATCTACCATAGGATCCAGCAATCCGTCTACTGGGTATTTAACCCAAAGAATTGAAAACTCATATCCAAAATATATTTGCACACTGTTGTTCATAGCAGTGTTATTCACAGTGGCCAGAACATGGAAGTAATTGAAATGTCCTATGATAGATGATTGGTTAAAGAAGCTGTGGTACATATATGCAATGGAATATTACTCAGCCATAAGAAGAGATGAAATACTGCCATTTGTGACAACATGAATGAACCTCAAGATAATCACGGTAAGTGAAATAAGCCAGACAGAAAAAGTTGAAAATCACATATATCACTTATATGTGGGATATAAACCTAAAAGTAACAAATGAACAGGACACATAACAAAGACTTATGGACATGGACAATGGACTAGTGGTTATCAGAGGGAGGTAGATCTGGTAAAAAGGGACAAATATGTGGTGATAGAAATCTAACTATGGGAAATGAATACATGATATAAATAAATATATACATATATATTACTGTTAAAATGTACAGTTGAAACTTACCAGATTTTATTAACCAATGTTACCATAAAAAATTAATTAATTAATTTTAAAAAATGCGTAGAGGAAACACTTCTCTCAAGAAGACATATAAAAGGCCAACAGGCATATGAATAGATCCTCAACTTTACTAGCTATTAGGGAAATGAAAATCAAAACCATTGTAAGAAAGCAACTCTCACATTAGGAATGGTTATTATCAACAAGATAAGAATAACAAGTGTTTCAGAGATTGCAGAGAATACACTGCTGGTGGGAATATAAATTGGTACAGCCACTATGGACCACAGTGTGGAGGTTCTTCAAAAAATTAAGATCAGCAATCCCACTTCTGGATATCTACTCAAAAATTTTGAAAACATATATATGTAAAGATATTATATACCCTGATGTTCATAGCAATATTATTCATGGGGACAAAGACATAGAAACAACCAAAGTTGCCCTTAAGCAGATGACTGGATCAAGAAGTAGTACATATTTACAATGGAATATTAGTCATTAGAAAAAATGAAATACTGCCATTTGTGACAACACAGATGCATCTTGAGATTAACATGCTAAGCGAAATAAGTTATACAAGAAAAGTGAGAACCATATGATTTTACTTGTATGTGAGACATAAAACTGAAAGCAGCAAATGAACAAGACAAATGAACAAAAATTCATAGAGGCAATAGTTTAAAGGTTACCAGAAGGAAAGGGGATGGAAAGGTAAGTAGATAAGGATAAAGGTAGTCAAATGTATGGTGACAGAGAGATTTCACTTTGGGTTGTGAACAAACAATGCAATATACATATGTATTGTTGAATTATATATTTGAAACCTATATAATTAACCAACATCACTCCAATAAATTTAATTTTAAAAAAGGAAGAGTTGGAATGCATGATCTCTAAGTTTTTCATCTTGCTCTCTGTTTTTAATAGTACATATGAAGTATTTCTCTATTGCATGAGATTTTTACACAGCTCAATTTTTAATAGTAAAAACCTGTTTTTTCCTAAATGTTATTCCCTTTAGAAAGTCTCTCCCATTATAAACACAACATAATTCTACTTTCAAAAGCAAGACGTTATGTCCAAATACATCATTAATCTGCCTTCGCATTAGATCTGCGTAATAATTTTTTTTTAAAAAAAGACGAATATAGTACATTATTGAACTTCAATTAAATTTCAGAACTGGGATGTGTACACAGTCAACCATAGTTTAGTGCATTTAGAATTGCAGATATTGTTAGTGTTGTATGTTAACAAAGTAGAAATAAACTCTCTTTTGACGTTAGCTTTTAAAAACCACTTCAAATTCATTTATATCAAAATCTGAACACATTTGTTGTTTTAAACAAGAAATCGTGTCTGGTTTGTGGCTTATAATATGATCAATATGACTATATCCGCTTTATTTTATTTTCATGTCATGATATGTGACATAACGTGTATAGAAACACTCAATATATATATCATTTTATGTCAATCAATATAAAAGAATTTATGTGTTGATATATTTGATTAATTTTTCTAGATTGGATATTATAATGCTAATTTTGACCTTCTTGATTTATATTTTTTATTTTAACCAAATTCTTTAAAATAAGCAAGAGCTAAAAATAAATAGAGTTTACTTTGGGTTGTACTCTTAACCAAATTTCTCTGGTCATTTCTTCTGTGTTTGAATTACTCAAACAGTAATATGGTTCTCAAGCTGAGGTCTTTTTATCATAAACTTTTTGTTCTAAATTACATAAAACGTATGTTAAATATGCTTGGCCCTACCTCTATCATTCCATATGGTATTCTATTTAAATAATATCTATAATTCTGAAATGTTGAAAGCACCCCAGATAATGCTAATGCACATCTAAAATGTGAACCACTGCTCGAATATTCTCAAACGCAGCACTATTTGCCCCAAAAATGGTGAAAGAGATCTTAGAATACATAACTTCAAATTTTAAGTCCCTGTGTCTCTACCAGTCTCTTATACTGCTTATTTGATTTGGGTTCTCACTAGTTTTTTTGCTAGGCCGTAATGGAATTATTCCTGATTAACTATTCTGTTCCCTTTCTTGTATCTCCTATTTCTTCTTTTAGACTAATCCTTCGTTGACACCAATGTGCATTTTTTTCCTCAAAATGTCTTATATGACTCTTTTCTTATTTGTTCTTTTATTATTATTATCATTTTTATATTAGTTTCAGGTATAAAGTACAATATTTAGACATTTGTATAATTTATGAAGTGATCCCCCCTGTATATTATGGCACTACACATAGCCATTACAATAATATTGACTATATTGCCTATGCTGTACTTTATATCCTGTGACTGTTTTGTAGACACTAATGTGTACTTCTTCATCTCTTCACCTTTGCCTCCCAGCCATCCAACCCTGCTTGTCTCTGGCAATCACTTGTTCTCTGGATCTGTGAGTCTCCTTTACTTTCTAATTTACTAATTACACATCTGCTTAAATAAATGTATTGTTTTACAACTGTTTTAGATTTACAAAAATTACCAATACAGTACAGAGGGTTCCCATATACCTCACACCCAGTTTCCCCCATTAATAATTCTTACATTAGGATAATAGATTTGTCACAATTAATGAACCAATATTGATACATTATTATTAGCTAAAATTAAACTTTATTCATAGTTTCTTAGTTTTTATCTAATAACTTCTTTCTGTTTCAAGATTTCATCAATGATACCACATTACATTTAGTCATAATGTCTTCTTAGGCTCTTTAGTGGTCCTTTTGTTTTGCTTAGTTTAATTTTGTTTTGTTTTATTTTGATCTTGACAGTTATAGAGTGTTTTGGTCAAGTATTTTGTAGCATGTCTCTCAATAAAGATTTTTGCTTTTCCCCATGATTAGACCGAAGTTACAAGTTTGACAGAGAAAGACCACATATAGTGCATTTTTATCCTATCGTATCAAGAGTACATACTACCAATGTGACTTATCATTGATAATATTAATGTAGTGTTCCTCCCCAGGAAAGTTTCTTTCCTCCTAGCCCTTTTTCATACTGTTTTCTTAGGAAAATTTACTATATACATCCCATACTTAAGGACTGAACAGTTATGCTCCACCTCTTTTAATGGTGAATTTTCTACTCAAATTATATGGAATTCCGCCCAGTGTTTTTATCTCTTCCTCTTTTGTTTAATCATTTATTTATAAATATTGACTTATAGATATTTATTTTATATTTTGTATTATAATCCAATATTTTATTATTTATTTGTTGCTTAAATTGTTCCATTTTGGTTGCTGGAGGCACTTCCATTGGCTTTTGTCTCTGTCATATGCCCAGCATTGTTGAGTTTTTTAACCTGTTAGAGAACTTCTTTACTTTCTGTCACTATAAAATGCTTCAGGTTCATTCTATATATTTTCTGACCCAGTTCTAGGATCAGTTATTTTTTTTCAAAAGGCTCTGTTACTTTTATTGGAGAGTGGTATTAGAAACCAAAATATCTACATTAGGAATCTCATTGCTAGTGAAGTGTGGTTGCTTCCAGGACATCTCAGCTGTCAAGACAAAGAAATACATGTATTTACTCTAGTAACTTCCTATGGCTGATATAAAATAATTTTATAAACTTAATGGTTTTAAACAACATAAATTTATTTTCTTATTGTTCTAGAGGTCAGAAGTCCAAAATGGGTCTGAATGGCCTAAAATCAGGGTATATATGTGTTTCCTTATAGAGGTTATATAAGATAAAAAGATTTATTGTCTTTTCTAGATTCTAGAGCCCAGACTTATTTCTTGGCTCGTGTCTTCCTTCCATCTTCAAAGGTAGCTATAGCTGATCTCGCCTACACCAAGTGATTCTAATACTGACTACATTTACACATATAAGGACGCTTTTGATTATAGTAGGCCCACTCGGATAATCCAGGATAATCTCTCCATCACATGCACGTTACATAAGAAACTATTTTAGTGAAAAAGAAAGCATTATAATTGTTAAAATTTATTTAAATAAACTAAAGGAATTCATTTATCACAGTGTTGATAAGGTTTTTGTTAATCTAATGTTAAAATAATTTTAGTAAGCCAATTAAACAAAAGCATTGCTTTTGTTATTTAAATAAATTGACAGCATCTATAAAAAGATTTAAATAAAAAATAAATGCATAAAATTAGGTCTGCCATAACTACTATATTTGGTTAGAACAACTAATGCAGGTTTGGAATTAAGCTGAGAATAAGAATATAATAGAGTTTGCCTGGAAGAAAAGAAATACAATTTGCATATCTCCGATGAGCATAAAAGATTCTCTGAATGGAATGTAATCCTTTGAAACATAAATCCAGAAAACTATTAGAGTCACATGGTTTTAATTATGAGCAACAGCGCCTGCTTTATACATAACTATGAATGCCTTGAATTTACTCTAAAGAAAATAGGATCTACTTAGATTCTCCAACACATATCGTTTATTGCTTTACAGTTACATGACCCTAAGCTGTTATGTTTATGGACTGGGAATCAATATAACATAAGTCCTTACTGTTTAAATTTTAGGGGCGAGGTTCGTATTTAGACTTTTTCACCTACCAACTATATAAACTTGACAAAATTATTTAACCTTCCTAAAAGTCATTGTTTGTTGTTGTTGCCTTTTTGTTTGTTTGTTTGTTTTTGTTGAAGATTAAATAGCACTATAGAAGTAGAGAGTTTATTACATCATAAGTACTAAAAAGATGTTAGCTGTTATTATTAATGGCATTATTACTAGAGTTATGTTCAATGTGTCAAAAAAATCTAAAAAAGGGTATTTGAAAAACAGAATACCATGAGCTAATTTATTAAAAAGAAAGACACAGCCATAGTCGAGTTGTTGAAAGGAAACTCCTGTTGGCCTGTGCTCCACTGGAAAATTTATTGAAGCTAAAGTGTTAGGTTCTATTTATCTTGATGGTTTCTTTTGACTCAATAATTAACAAAATCAAAGGGACTCTTGGACTGTAAGTTTAAGAAATTTTGTCAACTTTGTCAATTCTAGCTGTTTCACTCTTCAAACCACTGTCTCATAAGTTAACTCCCACTCTGTCCAGTTCAGTAACACCTTTTTCTGTGTTACTGCACTCTGCTTTTTTCTTTCTCTTAATTTAGGCCTTATAGATTCACTGGTCTCTGGCACATAACAATTATTTTTCTCCATTGATCCTCTTCACAGTTAAATATGGCTAACTCCAATCAACTAGCTCTCAAGTCCTCCAAGAATCCTGCTGGAGTGATGCACCTTTTCAAAGTGCAACAGCATCTAGTACTTCCACTACTAGAGCATAGATGCCCTATTTTGTAATTTCCACCTCACTTGCCAGTTTGACTCTCTAATTGGAGATTTTCAATTTCAGCTCTATTGACATTTTAGGTTGGATGATTCTTAGTTGGAGTAGGTGGGAGGAGAGCTATCCTATACGTTATAAAATGTTCAGCTATATCCTTGGCCTCTAACTACTGAGTGCTGGCAGCACTTACCTCCACACCCTGTTGGACACCAAATAAATCTCAAGTCATTGCCGAATATTCCTAGGGAGAAAATTGTCCCTGGTTGAGAACCACTGTAATAGATAAGTGAATCTCAATCTTGGTTGCTAATCAAAATTTCCTGGGGAATTAAAAAAATCTGTCTGATTCTCTCTTAAGAGAGTCTTTTTAAATTGGTTTGGTTTGAGGTGAAACTTAATCAGGATTCAAAATAAAGATTAAAACAAAGGAAAAAAGAAACTTAATACTCAGTTTGTATTAGTCACAAAAGCTCTATTCTATTTATGGACTATTATTAGCACATAATAAAACCTGATGCTGTTTTGAGGCAGTTGAAATTAACAAATGAATGAATAAATTCAGCTACCTGCAGTTATATCACAGACATAATTCCACCTTTTACTGTAGTTCTCTATTTCTTTATCTCTATATTATGCATTCTTTTCAGAAATTTGTTTCTATCTTTCCATTATAGCATAGTACTTGGTATATATTTAACAATAAGTATTTTTTAAAGAATGCACTAATGAATGAATGAATAATTGTAGAAATCTTCATTCCTATTGTGAGAGAGACTGCTGGTTGAAAGTTATTGTCATTAAAAGTTTGGCTATTTAATATCTGTTATTTTTCTCAAGCAAAAAAATAACGGTAATTTTATTAGAGAAGGAATGTTCCAGCTTAAAGGCTGTATTTTCCAGCCTTTTTGTAGCTGGGTGTGGTTATGAGATTACATCTGGCCAGTGATATATAAGAAGAAATTATTGAATGGGGTTTTTGAGAAGCTCATTAAAAGAGGGGAAAAATGACACAGATCTCTTTATTTTCCTTCTCATTTTATTGCTCCCTAACACAGATGGCTAGAGCTCCAAATGTTGTCTTGAACTACAAGATGACTTTAGAATGAAAGCCATTTGCTCAAGATAATAAGCAAAATCCATAAAGATCATGTTGCCATACCAGCTCTGACTGTCCATGTTTTCAACTTTAGATTTGAAAGAAAAATAAAATTCAATCTAGTTTCTGATCTTTGTTACTAGCAGTTTAATGAATTTCTTTACTACAATAGTCAATAGAACACACTGTTGAAAAGCCTATTTTATCTCTCATACTATGTATTTTTATGGAAGGAGTGCATACATTTTAATTATGTCTCATTTTATCATAATGCTTATGAGGATGCATATATGATCCTGTGGTTTGGACATGTGCATTTTGATCTTTTTTTTATATTAAACTATTGTGTTCCTTTATGAAAATCAAGTCTAGAGTGTTCTTTTAGAATTTCAGAATGTGCCTTCAATACATATCTAAATTACACTTCACGTTGTTTACTTGCCTCTAATGGGAATTTTCTTGCTGTGAACTTGCTGTTCATGTAAGAACACTTCCTTTCAGGGCTTGCATTAAGGATTGTAAGCTATACATATAAAAAAAATGACTGGCATGCCTGCTGTTAAGTAGCTGTTTTTAGAAAAATAAATCTTTTCCTTCCAGCAAGATTCAGTTATCTAAACTCACCCAAATGGAATGGAAATTGCCCCTTCAACTAATTGTACACTTGGAAATGTTCACTTAAGGATAATTGTCCAATGGTAATTACCCTTACTACCCACCATCTTTAAGAGGTAAAAAAGTTATTGTACAATATTCTATTGAATATTTGAATGGTGAAATTGTGAAAATATTATAAGCTTTTAGGGAGAGAACTCTAAAATATTTCTAGGAATCAAATTCTCCCCTAATTGCTTAAAAGTGTGCCCTTGTTAGCATGATCCCTCATTTCCCCTCAGCTCTCTCTTCAAAATATTAAAGTGATAAGAAACTTTTTCAATGTATTTTGTCATAGAAGTTATATTATGTTTCTCAACAACCTAAAAGAAGATCTTTATTAACTCACTTATATCTTATCCATGTGTTTGGGTCTTATATGCATAAGCAAATAAATATATTAACCTATTGGGGAAAAATAAGAAAAAAATGGTTGAAAATAAAATTTATTTGATAGCAATTCCATCACAAATACAGCATTAATCATTTAAAAGACACATTATTTACCCTATCGAACAATGACGTGAATGGAGGATACATTTCCACATTAGTCATTGTCAAAAAATAAAAATAATATTATATATTTAATCCAGCTATTTTAACACAGATCAAAAACAATTAATTATTTCGTAGTTCTAAAAGATCTTAAGTGTAATTTTGTCATTAATCAATTGAAACTGTATTAGAGAGGCCACTTTAATATTTAACTTTTAAATCTCTCATCATCCCTTGGAGTATATTTACAACTTAGTTGAGTTGTTTGCCATTCATATGGATGTTACATTCTATTAGGTGCTTAAGAAGCATTTTAGTTTATTGAAACGACATGACTTTTATTTTGGAAACTTATATACATTACATCCATATGTTTTTTTTGATAATTATAATCAATACTTTTCTGAATATCTTCCCCCTAGACTAGGTGAAATTGATTAGGATAATATGTGGCATGATAAGTGGGCCTACAAGGTTCATGTAGAAAAATAAAGCACATGGCAAGGAGATCATAGAGGCAGTGGAGAAATTAGAAACCATGGACTAAAGCCATTTTTGGAATGGAATTCTCAACACTGTCAATAATTGCTGAGAAGTCAAGAAAAATAAGGAATGAATAATGGAAAGGTGTTCTAATAACAGATCATTAATTGGTAGAGTGACTATATATGCTGTGATCCAAATGGGACTCCTTTAAACTGAAACTTCAACTCCTAGTAATGATGTTGAATATTTTTTCTACTCTTAAAACCAAAAGAAGTCACTAATTTTCTTTACATGAAAATAATTATTTCATTATTAATATTTTATTTTATAGTTTATATACCTTAAACATCTTACTAAAAGTATCTAATATAAGCAATTACAAATTCTCCATGTATGTTGTGAAATGGTGGCATACATAATACTTTAAGACACAATTTATTGCAAAGTCTCAATCTTTAATGCATGTTCATCACTCAAAACATTAAAATCATACTTGTTATTGTTAACACATTTCCTTTTTGCATATTTTATTTTAAAAATCAGAAAAATTGAAGTATATTATATTTTAGTCTCATTATGAATGATGAACCTACAGTTTATAAGTTGTGGCTCTTTCTAAATGCATGCATATACATATACAAATACCTACACACTCAGGCCCATACACATATACTCTCATACTTTTTAATTACATATATGCATTGTTCGTGTGGATTCCAGATATTGCCTAGTGTTTGTAACTCCTGAGTATCTTTAATTTATGCTGAAAAGATTGCTTTATTATATTGTAGTACAGATTTACTAGCAATGTCTTAATTTCTCCTTCATTTTTGAAGGAAAATTTTACCAGATATAGAACTATTTGACCATTTTTCTTCTCTCAGCACTTTGAATATGTTATCCCACTGCCAGCTAAATGTCATAGTTTCTAATGAGAATTCACTATTAATCTTACTCAAGATCCCTTGAATGGAATGAATCGCTGCTCAACTTGCAGATTTCAAGATTCTTTTAACTTTGAAAATTCAATTATGATATTTCATAGTGTGGATCTATTTGTATTTATCCAATTGGAGTTTGTTGAGCTTCTTGGAGGTATAGATTAAGGCTTTCCACCAAATTTGGGAGTTTTTAACAAGTATTTCTTCAAATATTTTTCCTCTTCTTTTCTCTCTCTCCCCTCCTACTGGAATTCCTATTATGTATGTGTGGGTTTGCTTGATGTCAATACTCATTAGGTCCCTTAAGTTCTTTTTATTTTTATTCTTTTTTTTTCTTTTTTAGTTTCTCAGACTATATAATTTCAATTAATCTACTGTTAACTCTTTTGTCACCTGATCAAATATGCTATTGAGTGCCTCTAGTAATTTTTTTCTTTAGCTATTGTATTTTTCAACTCCAGTATTTCTATTTTTTCCTGTTTAAAAATAGTTTCTATGCCTTTATTGATGTTTTCTATTTTGATACATTAGGCTCATACTTTCCTTTATACATGTTTTTCTTTAATTCTTTGAACATATTTATAGATTATTTAAGTATTTTTAAGTAAACTCAGTATCTGGGCTACTTCTGGTACAGTTTTTATTAATTGCTTCTTTTCCTTATATGTAGGTCATAATTTGTTTTGCATACCTCATATTTTTTGTTTAAGTTGGACAGTCTCATTATAATGTGGCAACTCAGTAACTCATATGCTTTCTCTTCTCAGAGTTTTCACTTGCTGCTTGTTGTACTTATTGTTGTTCATCTGATAGTGAGTTTTCTTGACGAATTTATAAAGTCTGTATTATTTGTCTTTTGTGGCCACTGAAGTCCCTGTTTATTAGCTTAGTGGGAAACTAATTATTGGATCAAAACATCCTAAAATACCTGAAAACAGAAACATCTATCTTTGCAGGGGGCTCTATGTGTGTGTTCAGGTATCCTTCACTACTCAGTCAGGCAATTTACATATAAGGCTTAACTTTCACTTCCTCCTGCTTGCATGGAATCTCAAGCATAGGCAGGGGTGAGAGGTCAAGGCTTTCCCAGGTCTTTCCTGAGTATATGTGCAGCTCTGATCATGTGTGCATGGCCTCCTAGCTTCCTAGGAATACGTCATATTTTTTCAAAGCCATTATTTTTCAAAGAATCTCATTCCTTCAGTCTTTCTAACTATTTAGTCAGTTCATTGTTTGTCCAAACTATTATTCATTGCTTTAGGCAGCAGTGACTAAAAAATTTCCCTATAATTTTTATTTATTTACTTATTTTTACAAATGACCCACCTACCCCACCCAGATAGAAGCTTTAGCACTAAGCAAGTTCTAAGTTATGTAAGATGAAGACAAGCTTTTTGAGATGGTCTTCCAGGGTGTCACTAGACAGATCAACTAAGGTTAATTATTTGCAAATGAGGCCAATTTTGATTATTCTAGTACTGGTAATAGGCATGTGGGCTGTTATTTTCAAGGATCCTGATGCTCCAGGGATCATGGGATGTGATCAGGATAAATTAGAATCCAAAAAAGCTTGCTATTCTTTCTGAGATCCAGCTGGTTGTTTTTGTTTGTTTGTTTGTTTGTTTGTTTTAAGTAAGTAGTTCTTGGGTGGTTACAAGCTTTTGATAAGTTTCAGAATTCCAAACCAAGACCATTTTACCAATTTGTAAATTTATAAGTTACCATGGCTTCATATTTTATTCAAAACTTCATATTATTAGCCTTTTTAATTTGACCTATTATGACCAGCGTGTTGTATAACTTCATTTAATTTGAAGATCCCTATGAAAAATTGGAATACTTAGTCTTCTTTAGTTTATTTTCAAATATTTTTAATATTTATTTGTGAGGTTAATGCATTTATTGGTTCTATACACTCCAAATATCTTCTCCAACACTTTTGGCTTGATTATTTTCTCCTTATCAATACCATTTGATTCGCAGTTCTTAAATTTATTGTAACTAAATTTATTACTATTTTTTTCTTTGGTTGCAATTTTTTTATGGTAAATAGTATTAATCTTGGTCTAGAGACTCCAAAGAGTTTAATAAGTAGGCTTTAGGGATCCATTTATCCAGACTTGTACTCAGATTCTAGGTATGTGTATTTGTATTTTCTGGGAAGAGATCCACAGATTTTATCAGGTTCCCAATAATCTTAAACTAACTTTTAAGTTTTTGATTATTTCTCTAATATTAAACAACAACAACAAAAAAGAATAAGAACCACTGCTCCAGTCTCTGCTAATAAGTAATTGTGGGATATTCAGTAAGCTACTTGACCTTTATTTGTTTCAGTTTTTATATCTGTGTGGCAGAAATATTATTTTGTAAAAAATACTTTTTAGTTTTAAATTACAATTGACATACAATATTATATTAGTGTCAGGTATACAACATAGTGATTAGACATTTACATGACTTATGAAGTGATCACCCTGAGAAATCTAGTACCCATCTGACACCATATATAGTTATTACAATATTATTGAGTATATTCCTCATACTATAATTTACATCCCCACGATTATTTTCTAATGACAAGTTTGTACTTCTTAATTCCTTTTCCTTTTTCACCAACACTCAATCTCCTCTCATATTGCAACCCTCAAAATGTTCTCTGTATGTATTAGTTTATTTCTGTTTTGTTTATCTTAAATTCCACATGTAAGTGAAATCATATGGTATTTGTGTTGCTCCGTCTGATTTACTCCACTAAGCATAATACCCTCTAGATTCAGTCATGTTGCTGCAGATGGCAAATTTTATTTATTTATGTTTGTTTGTTTGTTTGTTTATTATTTTTTGCTTTTTATGGCTGAATAATATTCCACTATATATGTGTGCCACCTCTTTATCCATTCATCCATTGAAAGACCCCTGGGTTGCCTCCATATCTTGGCTATTATAAATAATGCCACAATGAATATATGAATGCACATGTCCTTTCAAAGTAGTATTATGGTTTGCTTCAGTTAAATACTCAGAAATGGGATTACTGGGTCCTTCTTTGTCTCTTGTTATAGCCTTTGTTTTAAAGTCTATTTTCTCTGGCATAAGTGTTGCTACCTCAGTATTTTTTTTTTTTTTAATTTCTATTTTCATGAAATATCTTTTTCCATCCCATTATTTTCAGTCTGTGTGTGTCTTTTCATCTGAAGTGAGTCTCTTGTAGGCAGTTTATGTAATGTTCTTGTATTCTTATCCATACAGCCACCTTATCTTTTAATTGGAGGATTAAATTATTTTTCATTTGGAGTACTTATTGATAAATATGTAGTTATTGCCATTTTATTATTCATATTTTTGCTACATATACTTTTCTTCTTCTTAAAGACGTCTCTTCAACATTTCCTGTAATACTACTGGCTTGAGGGTGAACTCCTTTAGCTTTTTCTTGTTTGGAAAGCTCTTTATCTTTCCCACTCTAAATGACAGCTTGACTGGATAAAGTAATCTTGGTTGTATGTCCTTGCTTTTCATTGCTGAATATTTTGTGCCAATCCCTTCTGGCCTGCTAAGCTTTTGTTGAGAAATCAGCTGACAGTCTTATGGGAGCTCTCTTGTAGATAACTAATTGCTTTTATCTTGCTGCTTATAAGAGTCTCTCTTCATCTTTAACCTTTGGCATTTCAATTATGATGTGTCTCAGTGTGGGCCTGTTTGGGTTCATCTTGTTTGAGACTCTCTGAGCTTCGTGGGGTTGTAGGTTTATTTCCTTCTCCAGGTTAAGGAAGTTTTTCATCATAATTTCTTCAAATAGATTTTTAATTTTTTGTTCTCTCTTCTCCTTCCGGTACCTATATGATGCAAATGTTGAGACACTCGATGTTGTCCCAGAGGACCTTTAAACTGTCCTCAATTTTTGGATTCTTTTTTTCTTGTTGCTGTTCTAATTCAGTGTTTTCTGTTTCCTTATCTTCTAAATTGCTGAGTTGATCACTTCATTTAATCTGTTGATTCCCTCTAATATAGTCTTCATTTCATTTATTGTTTTCTTCATTTCTAGTCCTTTTTTATGTTTTCTG
The DNA here is from genome assembly GCF_000325575.1 of Pteropus alecto. Classification (NCBI taxonomy): domain Eukaryota; kingdom Metazoa; phylum Chordata; class Mammalia; order Chiroptera; family Pteropodidae; genus Pteropus; species Pteropus alecto. The sequence goes on along the minus strand of NW_006438867.1, from coordinate 1,008,403 downwards.
TATTCATTTTTATGTTTTCTATATCTTTGCTAAAGTTCTCACTGAGATCATTGAGCATCCTGATAACTAGTGTTTTGAAATCTGCATTTGGTAGATTGCTTGTCTCCATTTTGTTTAATTATTTTTCTGGAGCTTTGTTCTATTCTTTCCATGGGACATGTTTCTTTGTCTCCCCATTTCGGCTTTCTCCCTGTGTTTGTTTTTATGTATTAAGGAGAGCTCCTAAGTCTCCCAGTCTTAGTAGAGTGGCTTTGTGTAGTAGATGTCCTGTAGGGCCCAATGGCACAATCTCCCTGGTCACCTGAACCACGTGCTCAAAGTGTGTCCCTTGTATGGATTACATGTTCCCTCCTCTTGTAGTTGAACACTGGTTGCCATTTTCATGTTGATGGTAGGAAATAATCCTTAGGCTGACTTGTTGGAATAACTGGCCAGTGAGGGGCCAACCATACAGAGCAGGATTCACTTTGGCAGGGCTCCAGTGCCTGTCCAGTTTTCCCTTAAGGTGTATCATCCTCAGATGCAGCCCTGGGTGGTCTCTTGCTCTGGTCCAAGGTGACCACGAGGTGTGCCAGCCCAAGGGCCTCTTGGGAGGGACCCAGCTGCAAGCAAGTTCAGCTGTAGCCTATGTACTGCTTGGAGCCACCTAGAAATAGTCACCAAGCAAATAACTGCCACTTTTGCTAAGCTTATAGGTACTTCAAGAATCCAAGCCTGGATCTGAGGCCAGCTGCTGCTACTGCTGGCCTTGTGGCTGCTCAGCAAATTACATAGGGCATGCCAAGGCCAGATGATGTTTGTTTGCATTGTGTGAACTTTTGACACATTTTTAGGAACATCTGCAGCATGAGCCAAGATAGGACATTTGTATGAAACAAAACAAAATGAAACAAAACAAAACAAAACAACAAAACAACAAAAAAACATACTGAAGGCTGCTTAGGTGGGCCTACAACTTGAGAGGGGTGGAGGGACCTGTGTTAGCAAGGTTGAAGGAGACTCAGATATGGTGCCTGCCTGCAACTGCATGCTAAGAGCAGGGAGGACTCAATAAATGACAATGGATTCTGCCAGCACTCTGCGTGGGAGAAAGTTGGCCCTCCAGTCCTCTCCCTAAAGCCAGACAATGCAGTTCCTTCTTGCATGCCCTTGGTTCTTTTCAAGCTGTTGCTCAACAATTGGAGTTCAGAGCAAGTGAATTCAATACTGAGTAAATCCACATATGGGCCCTTTAAGAGAAATATCTGTGACTCCTGCAGCCTTTTTTCTCATTCAGCCACAATCTCAACTGGTTTTCACAACAAAGGTTGTGGGGATTTCTTTTCCTAGCACTGAAACCTTAGGCTGGGGAGCCCAGTGTGGAGCTGGGACCCCTTGCTCCTCCAGGGGAACCTCCATAGCCAAAATATCCTTCTCAATTTTCAACTGCCACAAGTAGTTGTGGAAACAGTCCTGTTTTGTGTCTCCGCCTCTTCTACCAGTCTCAAGGTGGCCTCTTATGTATGTCCCCCATTGTAGGACTTGTGTTTAGCCAGGCTTTAGGTGACTCTCAGAAATGGTTATTCTGCAATTTTGTTGTAATCAAAATTACAACAAAATTGTGTTCGGAAAAAGATGAGAGCACAGCATCTACCTTTTATGCCATCTTGACTGGAAGTTGACATTACCTTTATTTTTATTTCCTTCTGTTTTCTTTATAAAGAACTTTTGTTCACTTTTCAAGGTCATTGAAAAATCATTTGACAGTAATTATCAAAACTAATACATACTCATTAATACAGTAATTCCATTTCTGATTATATATCCAAAGATATTTCTGCATATTTGCACTAAGAGACATGTAGTAAGATGTTTATAGTAGTTTAACACTTATTTTCATAAAAATGTAAAGAATCTCAATATCTGTTAACAATAGAATGGACAAAAGTAGTAAATATATGCAATGAATGGCGTATGATACACAAACGAACCTAAACAAATTATAATTGCACTTACCAAGATGGATTGCTCCCCAAAACACTTTTATTTAACCAAAAATGTCACACACAAACTGTACACATTGTGTGATTCCAATTACAAAGTCGAAAAGAAGGCAAAATTAATCTCTGGTCATGTGTTGGGTAAGGATAGGTGAGAAAGTGATTAACTTTAGGGAGGGGAAACTGACTAGAGGAAGACAGCTTGGTGTTTCTGTGGTGTTGAGACTGTACTATTTCTCTATCTTGATAGTGATTACATATTTACAAAAGTGTGTATACTTAGGGAAAATATTGTTAACCATTCACTTTTGATTTGTGTACTTAGTATATATGAAACTTCAATAAATATTTTCATTTAAATAAAGAGATACAACTGCATAAAGACCATTAGAAAAATAGATATTACAGATTAAAAGCTAATTAAAATGTATATCACATTTTTAGGTTTTATAATTATTTGCTAACAAAAGGCATTTTATCTATTTCTTGAGAGAAATAATTGATCTTCTGACTGATTTTATTAGTGTGAACTTTGTTTAAAAAATTATTTTATTCATCAAATTAATTGGTTACTGCTGCAATGTCCTACATGGTACCCAAAGAGGTTCTGTTGGGAAGGAAATTTTGGTAATCACCATACAAAAGGATACATTCAGTTTGACTTTCTCTAAAGTTCCTATTGTATTCTCCATCTCTTCTGTCTTTTAAATTGCCAAGAGCCTCAGAAGAAATAGGTAACCTAAATAGATAGTTATCAATTAAATGAATTTAATTCCTATTAAAAATTAACCTAGATGGTTTCATTAGAAAAATTGGCCCATACACTTAATGAAGAAATATATCAATTTCACGTATTTTATTCCATAAAATAAAAGTGACTACTTTCTTCATGGCCAGCTTTACCATATTATTGAAACCAGACAGGGATATTACAGGAAATAATAAAGCAATATTCTTCATAGATGCAAAAGTACTCAACAACAAGAGTAAATTAATTAAAGATATATTTAAATGAAATACATCATGAACAAGTTGAGTTTATTCTGAGAGTGCAATGCTAGTTTGTAATTAGAAATACAGTTAATGTAACTCACCTAAATAATCAGTTAAAGAAAAACCATAAAGTTATCTAGATCAATACAAAAATAAAATGTATTTGACAGAATTAAAAATCCATTAATGATAAAAACTCTCAAGCTACACATATATGGAAACTTCCTTTAAAATACAAAGTTCATCTACAAAAAAATCTCCAGCTAATATCATATTTACTTTTGGAAAACTGAATGCTTTCTACTTATATTTGAAAAAAAGGTTAATATTTCCACTCTTACTAGTGTTACCCGATATCATACTAAAACATTTCCACTATAATAACTCAGGAAAAAAAAACCAGAAATACTGCATATCTGAAACGTAGTTGTTTCACAGCAATAGACGACTAGAACAGTGGAATTTATACTACACAAGGCTATTTAGTATATTTTATAGATTTGGAGATCGATCCTAAAATGATGAGTTGTCCTTGAGTGATTTTATGTGGCCAGTGAAATGATCAAACTTGCTTTATACAAAGACACAGCACCTTTGACTGATCAAAGGAGGAAGGCAAAAACCACACTCACAGAGTTCACTTACAAGGCTTACTTTCTAAATTCAGATGAGAGAAATGGGAATCATGGCCTAGACTAGAATGATTGTAGTGAAGACAGACATGGAGAGATATTAAGTCATGCTGTTTAACTGAATGTAGGAGTGAGGGAGATGGGTAATAAAAAGTTAATCAATAATAACTTCTGGGATTCTATCTTGAACAACGGAGTAGTTTTCTTTTTCTTGTTTTATTAAATTTGTTGAGGGGTGAGATTGGTTAATAAAATTATATAGGTTTCAAGTGTATATTGCATTGTGTGTTCTCCACCCAAAGTTAAATCTCCTTCATAACCATATGTTTGACACCCCCATACCCTAATCTATCTCTCTCCTTCCCCCTTCCCTTTGGTAATCACTAAACTGTTGTCTGTGTCTATGAGTTTTTGTTAGGTTGTCTTGTTCATTTGTTGCTTTCAATTCTATATTCCACATATGAGTGATGTTATATGGTTCTTAACTTTTTCTGTCTGACTTATTTTGCTTAGCATGATAATCTCAAGAAGTTACAACAGATACTACAGAAATACAAAGTATCATGAAAGAATACTATGTAAGGTTATATGCCGCAAAACTCAATAACCTAAAAGAAATGGACAAGTTCTTAGAAATATACAATATTCCTACACTGAATCATAAAGAACTGGAAAACCTAAACAGTAAGAAAATTGAAACAATCATCAAAAACCTCCTAAAAAGTGAATTCTACCCAAAAAATTCAAAGATGATTTAATACTTGTTCTTATCATACTCCTCCAAAAAAATTGAAGAGGCAATGCTTCCTAACTCATTTTATGAGGCCAACATTACCCCGATATCAAAACCTAGCAAGGATAACACACAAAAAGAAAACTATAGACCAATATCTCTGAAAAACACAGATGCAAAATCCTAAACAAAATGCTAGCAAATCAAATACAATAACATATTTAAAAAAGTATACATCATGACCCAGTGGGATTCATTCCAGGCGCACAAAGATGAAGCAACATATGCAAATTGGTCAATGTGATACACCACATAAAAAAGTAAAGGATAAAATTATATGATTATATTAATAGATGCAGAAAAAGCATTTGACAAGATACAGCTTTGATTTATGATTAAAACATTTAATAAAATGGATATAGAAGGAAAGTACCTCAACATAGTAAAGGCCATATATGACAAACTCTCAGCTACCATCACACTTAATGTTAAAAAACTAAAAATCTTCCCTCTAAGATCAGTAGTTGTCTTAAAATAGGGGCCCTTGTTAGAAAAGCTGGTTTAAGGATAGAAGAGATAATAATTCAGGTTTGTGTACATGTATGAGAATCAGCTTGTTACTAAAGTTCTATTATCTCTTTTCTTAAAAACTGAACTCTAATTGTTAGCTGAGCATCTTGCCTCTTGGAAGAAAGACAAGATAGTCCAATTTTACTTGCAGCAGATGTGCTCACATGACTAGATTTTTGCCAATGAGATGACATTTTAAGTGTTGAATAGGAATTCTAGTAGGGCTACTTATAAGCAGAGAAGCATGCCCACAGTATCTCTCCTCGATGTCTCAAATGAAGTCGTTGTGGCTAGAGTTCTAACTAGTGCTGGCCCAATCCTGGATATATCTGGATCTTCCACACCAGGATACCTCTAGACATATTTTTCGTAATAGAGAATTAAATATTCATTTGATTTATATTGCTGTTTTTGGTTTTCTTTTATAAGAATTTAAAATACATACTAACTGATAGAGTAGATTATTGAGACACCTTATGAACCCAATGAACTGTGGATTTGAAACAAATACTATTTCCAAAAATAATATAATATAAAGAAAAGTCAATCTTTAATTTGGGGAGAAGCATTCTTGAATAACATTCAGGAAAACATGTAAATTTCTATTATACCAAGATTTCTGCCACTCACTATATCTTTCATAGAAGTAATTGCTAATACCCTGAAACTTCTCTCAAGCTCATTATCAATTTCCAAACAAAGTTTCTCCAAAAATTTTCTTTTTTGTTTGTTTTTGTCTCTCTTCACCACCCTAAATTCACCTATCTTTTTTTTTCCTCTGGTTAGATTTTTTTTGTTGTTGTTACACAACATAAAATAATCTTATCCTAACTTTATTTTCTTCTAATTCTTGCCTTTTCCCCCAGCAGACTGATTTCAAGACACATAATTCCTACAGATTAGTTTCTACTTAAAAGATATGTTTCAAAAGCAGTTTTCATTGGCTTTTTTGTTAGACTGGGAGTTAGAGTATATAAAATGTTGAATTTCTCAAGAACAATAAAAGGAGATACACTCAACAGTAAATGCATAAGAATGATTATTAGTATATGATAATTCTATGGGCAAAATGTTTTATTAGGATTGGTGGATTTTATTTCAGAATCTGAAAGAACAGGTGAATCAAGCTAATCACATATCATAATGGGTTTTTGTTGATTCAATGAAGCCTCCTTCCTGATTAAACAGAAAATAGGCTGAGTTCTGAAGAGACAGGTATAGAAGGTGAAAGGTAACATTTCAGAGGAGTTGTACCATTTGGCTCTGACATAGGTTTTATTTAGAGGCTAAAATTCAACCATGACATCTTTCTGCTTTGGAATTTGTATTAAATCCATTCTAATAGTCTTGTACTATTAAATATACTTGGAAGATTGCCTTCCATATATTGACTTTATTCTAACCACTGGTAGAATAGTGTTGATTTTATAAGAAATCAACACTATTCTACTGGTTTGTCTATAATAGACATTTAAAATCCTGATGTCTGCAAGCTTAATTTTGTTTTGTGTTTAATATAAAGGAACATGAAGCAAAATATTCTTTTTTTTTATTTCCTATGTGTTTATATTCCAAGAAAATAAAAAAAATTTCCACCACCAAAATCTGAGCAAGTCAGTCATTTCCATCTGCTTAAGTTCATTTAGATCATCTAAATGTCTTCCTCTTGAGTTAGAAATATAAATGTATAAATAACAAAACATCTAGATTTTCTGATGTATCTCTTTTCAAATTATTTTTTCTTCTATTTTTAATGCTCATAATTTTAATTATAAACTATCATATGCTTAATTATTTTTTAATTGTTATCTAAATCATTAACTATTAATAAGTTCATTTTCATAAGAAATACATTTAATTTTCTTATAAAATCAACACTAGAAGAGTAACATTTCTTTCTTTTTTTCAACTTTTTTAAAATTACATTTATTGGGGTGGCATTTGTTAATAATATTATATAGGTTTCAAGTGTATAATTCAACAATACATCATCTGTATATTGCATTGTATGTTCACCATCGAAAGGCAAATATATGATGAAGATATTCTTTCTTTCTTACTCAGAACTTACTACTCTGAATAAATACTTTCTATTTGCATTTGAGCACTACATCATCATTCTCTTTGATGCATGACCTCCTTCATTTCAGGGAGGTATTTTAAATGCATCTTTGCACCATAAATTTTTATTTTTTAAAGGACTCCATTTTAAAGACTAATCTTAACTGGAATTCTAGTCTTCTGAATTATATCTTTTTGCAGTGCACTTTTTGCAGTGCACTTTATCTTTCTGATAATGTACTCTTCCATCTGCTCTCAAATAGTAACCTCCATTTATGACTTAAAATGAAGAACTAGAAAAATGTCCTTTTTACATCCTGTAGTGCATTATTATTTTATAGTAGATAAAGCTTCAAGAATTAAAAAATCAAAGTAAAATATCAGTCTTTTAACATAATAATACATTATGGGGAAAAATGTATTTCTACCCAAACTTGGTTTGGAAAAATAACTTCTGAATTAATTTTTATAACACATGTCTATGTTTCTCTTCAGGTTCTCATTTCAAAAGGAATAATTAGAGAAAAAGAGTAAAGTTTAAGATTCTGAATCTCTGGGTGACAATTTTAGCTTTGCTACTTATTAGTTATGTGACCTTGGGCACAATATTTTATTTTTTTCCTGCATCAGGTTCGTCATCTGTAAAGTGGGGAATATGATAGGAACTGATTCATAATGTAGTTATGCTGTTTAAATGAATTAATAACTGTAAGCACTGAAAATGCTTTTGGGCACAGATAATGCTATAATTATCACAGTTATTTCCAATTACTTGCCTTCAGACAGACTGTGGTCCATTTTGAAATTTACTGCATTTTACGGCTAAGGGGAGATTAAGTACAATAGGTGAGATTTTTATGAAACAAAATTATTCATTTATTAGATAGAATTCTCCTTTATTATAAAAATATGTTTTTTATGCCACTTTGGTTATTATATGTCCTTTTTAATGAAATATTAATCTTAGTACCTGATCATTATTTTCATTCTTGCTATGTATGCATTTAATATCTAGAAAAAAAATGCCACAAAATTCATTTCTTACAAAGTGTTTGCAATTTTATTACTTCATGAACTTAAAAGTTGATAAACCACTGAGTTAGAAAACCTATTTTTTAAAAAAATTCTGTAGTACCATTCACTTGTAAAGCAGCTGTGATGCAGTAGAAATATCCTAGATATAAAATCAGAAGACCTAAGTTAGAATCCATTTCTGTTTATCACTTTGTCACAACAAGCAAATAACTTAGCTTTTCTTACTTTAAATTTTCTTATCTTGAAAACAGTTAAAATGTATTCCTATTTAAAAGAATAACTGGTATAGGACATGGAATTCTTAACAAAACACCCATAAAATTGTAGAAAATGTGTAAGTCACACACAAGAGGCAGGGCAGAACAGTGATCCCTGAGGAAAGCAAAGCAAACAAACTGAGCCCCAAGATTTCCCAACAATCACCCTAACTTTCTCTAGGGTTACTTTACTGACACAGAGCAGGGAGATGAAACCAAACCTGAGTGGAAGTCTTGCTGAACTGTGGAGACAAGAGTCCAGATTTGCAGGCTATCAAAGCAGCTGGAATTTGAACGACAAAGTATATGAGAAGGAGGAACTGTTTAGAGGAAGGTTACCTCTAAGTTCATATGAATTTACTCCCTCCTTTCTTTTCCAATGGACAAGTTGAGAAAGCAAAGGGTGGGGATCCATCGGTGATTCCTAGCAGAGAATGGTTTTGTGGGGCAAGAAGCTGAACAGTGAAAGGCCAGCAGGGCTGGGAGAAACTGGAGTTACAGTTCATCCAGTGGAGAAAAAAATTACTCAGCAATTCATTTGAAACCCCAGAAAGACCATACATTTTAGTAAAGTCTACATGTAGGAGTAAGGGCCAAGCCTTAGGACTAAGTGAAAAAGCAAAATACATATTCCTTAATAAAAAATGAATCCAAGTTTGATGAAACTATACTTATTTATCCACCAGCTATATATCTGCCAAAACAAAATTCAAAACACTGTAAAATAATCTGACATTATCTAGATATCCTATAACTATTTTACTCAGTGTTCAGCTTATAATTCAAAATTCTCAAATGTGCAAAGGAAAATGAATATGTAACCCCTGATCAAAAGATAAAGTAGCACATAGTAATCAACTCTTAGGTACTTTGGATATTAGAATCAGCGAAAGAAAAAATATAAAAAATACAGCTTCTATTATGAATATACTCAAGGACTTAAATATGGCAAAAATACATGAAGAGCTGGAAAATACGAAAAACATGAAAACAAGAGAAATAAAAATGTAATATATAGTTATAGTTAAGAAAAAATGCTGGATGAGTTTATTGCAGATTGAGAATGAGAGAAGAAAAGATCAGTGAACTTGAAATTATATTTAAAAATTCTTTGATTGAAAGAGCAGATAGAAAAAAATAGTATTTGAAAAATGAGCAGTCAGTAAATTGTGAAACAGTATTGTTTAATACATATGTGTAATTCGAATCACAAAAAGTAGAAAAGAGATGATTGGGCAAAAATAAAATGTGAAGATGTTTTCCATATTCAGAACTTCAGCAAATCTCAAATAAGTCCTGTATATAGCTATTTATCATCTATCAATGTCATATCTATCTATCTATCTATCTATCTATCTATCTATCTATCATCTACTTATCTATTTGTTTATCATCTGTCTATTATAAATTTGCTAGATCTGTACCCCAGAAAAGAAAATACTGATTTGAAAATAAACTATTGTTATGTAGGAGGTTCATTGGAGGAATCTAGATTAAGGGTATGTGAGGACACACTGACAAAGTTTTACAACTGTGTGTGTCTAAAATTAAAAATAATCACTTAGAAACTGTAAAATGGAGTCAAACATTTTTGTATATTAAGTATATAGGGAAAAAAGAAACCTTTCGGAAAATATCAACGTATAAAAATTAAACTCTCAAACAGCAGACACAAATATTTAGGGAAAATAGTGTGCTATTGAGATAATTAAATAAACACTGGTATGTCAACTACTCAAGTAAACTCATATTTCTTAATTTAATAAAAATTTATAGGTGTAAGAAGCTAATTTTCTCCTACAGTACTTATATCATTTTATTATTAAACTGATTTTTAATCTCTCCTTAGTTATTTTTTTCAACAAATATTTTCAGCATAGCTATAAGATAATGAAGAGAATTAGGAGAATTAGGGCAATATAAAAGCAAGTAAGACACATATTTTAGTAATATTCTAATAATGAAGACAGTACATGTCATAAACAATGGCTCTTTTGTATTCAGCATCAAAAGTACAGGCAACGAAAGCAAAAACAAACAAGTGGGACTACATCAAACTAAAACAATTTCTGCTCAGTAAAGGAAACAATAAATAAAATGAAAAGGTGATCTATGAAATGGGAGAGAATATTTGCAAACCATATATCCAAAATATGTAAGGAACTCCTACAACTCAACAGCAAAAAAATAAAATAAATTAACTTAAAAAAATGAACAAATAAGCCAATTAAAAAATGGGCAAAGAATCTGAAAGATAGTTTTCCAAAGAAGATATGCAAATGGCATATAAGTATATGAAAAGGTTCTCAACATCACTATTCAATAGGAAAATGCAAATCAAAACCACAGTGAAATATTATCTCATACCTGTTAGGATGGCTATTATCTAAAAATAAAAGAAATAAATAATAAATGTTGACAAGGATGTGGAGAAAAGGGAATCCTTGTACACTGTTGGTGAGAATGTAAATGTAAGAAAGAAAATGTGTTTATATATAATTAAATATCAGCCTTAAAATAAAGGTAATCTTGCCATTTGTGACAATGTGAATGGACCTGGAGGATATTATGCTAAGTGAAATAAGCCAGATAAAGACAAACACTGCACGGTGTCATTTATATGTGAAATCTAAAACAAAAACATCAAACTCATAGAAACAGAGTAGAACGTGGGTTGCCAGGAGTGAGGCAGTGGGGAAAATTGGGAGAGGTCCATCAAAAGATACAAACTTTCAGTTACAGTGAATAAGTTCTGGAGATCTAATGTACAGCACAGTGAATGTAGTTAATAATACTGTATCGTACACTTTAAATTTGCTAAGAGAGTAGATCTGAAGGATTCTCACCATAAATATATGGATACATATAGACATACACTATGTGAAGTGAAGCGTATGTTAATTAACTTGATTATGGAAATCATTTCAAAATATATACTTATATCAAATCATCATGTTATATGCTTTAAATATATTACAATTTTATTTGTCAATTATACCTCAATAAAACTGGAGGAAAACAAAGAAAACTGAAAACTGATGATTATCCTAGATTACTGTGTTAGGAGAATCCAAAGGAAAAAAAAGACAGGGCTTAACTCTGCCCCACTGGACTTGGTTTTGAACTCTTAGTGATAAAGGCAACCATCACAAAGTTTGAGAAATGGAGTGACACAATATGACTTATGTTTTAAAAGGTCTGGTTCACCAATTTTTTGCAGAAAAGACTGTGGAAGAAGAGGAAGGTTGAATTAAGGAAACTGTTTAGGAGACTATTGAAATAAATCAGGGAAAAGAAGATCAGGACTCAGAGTAACTGAATAATTCTAATATTTTAAAGTGAAAGGAGAAAGACTTCAAAAATTGGTTGATTTCATGGACATTTTCTATCTGTGCATATTGTGTGAAAGTGAGAACTCTGGAACTACAATGTGTGGTAACACTCTCAGCTCTACCAATTAATTGTATCATGAGCAACTTAGCATCCGTGCCTCAGGTTCTTCATGTACAAAAAAGGGTGATTGTGAAGGCTAAACAATGTATCCATATAATTTGCCTAGCAGACAGAAAGTGCTGTATAAATGTTAGCTGTATAAATGTCAGGCAAATCTCATAACAAAATTTTTAGAGAAATCTTTTTAGACAAATTGAATGGCAATGAACCTGTTACATTCTCATAAAAACAATATTTTCAGCCAAAGAAACACAAGCGAACAAAAATTCTTTCAATTAGATATGTCAGTGGTTCTCATAGAGGCTATTTTGCCCACCAGAGAGCATTTACAATGTCTGGAGACACTTTAAAAAATTTTTTAAATTTTTATTTATTCAATTAGAGTTGACAGTATTATTTTATTTTAGTTTCAAGGGTACAGCATAGTGTTTATACATATAATTTATAAAGTGATTTCCCTAATTATTTTAGTTCTAACCTGGCACTATACATAATTAAAATATTATTGACTATATTCTCTATGCTGTACTCTACATCCCCAGATTGTTTTGTAACTAATTTGTACTTCATTCCTTCACATTTTTCACTCAATCTCCCAACCTCCCGCCCCCGACTTATCTGGCAATCATCAATTTATCCTCTAAATCTATGAGTCTGTGATTTTTTTTGATCATTTATTTTGTTCTTTAGATTTTACATATAAGTGAGATGATATAGTATTTGTCTTTCTCTGTCTGACTTATTTCATTTAGCATAATACCTTCTAGATGCATCGGTGTTGTCACAAATGGTAAGATTTCATTATATTTTATGGCCAAGTGCTATTGCATTGTATGTGTGCACCACTTCTTTATACAATTGTTCATTGATGGGCACTTAGGTTGCTTCAATATCTTGGCTAGTGTCAATATTACTGCAGCGAACATAAGGGTGCATATAACTTTTTAAATTAGTGTTTTGGATTTCATTGGATAAATACACAGAAGTGGAATTATTGAGTTATAACATGTTTAATTTTTTGAGAAATCTCCAAACTGTTTTCCATAGTGGTTGCACCAATTGGTAAACCCAACAATGTTCATGAAGGTTCCCATTTCTTTACATCCTCGCCAACACTTGTTTTTTGATTTATTGATGATAGCCATTCTGACAGGTGTGAAGTGATATTACATTATGGTTTAAATTTGCACTTCTCGGATGATTAATGACCTTGAGCATCTTTTCATATGTCTATTGGCCATTTGTATGTTCTTTGGAGAAATTCCTATTCGAGTCCTCTGCCCATTTTTTAATTGAAGTATGAGGGGTTTTTTGTTTGTTTTTTTGTTTTTTTTTGTTTTTTTTTGTTTTTGGTGTTGAGTTACAAGACTTCTTTGCGAATTTTGGATATTAATTCACTATCAGATGTATCATAGGCAAATATCTTCTCCCATTCAGTAGGATGTCTTTTTGTTTTGTTGATGTTTCTTTTGCTGTGCAGAAACTTATTCGTTTGATGTAGTCCCACTTGTTTATTTTGTTAGTTTCCCTCAACCAACAAGGTATATCAGAAAAAATATATTACTAAGAGCAAAGTCAAAAAGTTTCCTCCCTATGTTTTCTTCTAGAAGTTTTAGGGTTTGAGGTCTTCTTACATTTAAGTCTTTAAGTCATTATGAGTTTATTCTTGTATATGCTGTAAAAATGTGGCCCAGTTTCATTTTTTTGCAGATATCTGTCCAGTTTTTCCAAAATCATTTATTGAATAAACGAACTTTTCTCCATTGTCTATTCTTGTCTCCTTCATCTTACATTAAATGACCTTATAGGCCTAGATTTATTTTGGGGCTATTATGTTCCATTGATCTATGTGTCTCTTTTTATGTAAGTACCATGTTGTTTAGATTATAATAGATTTGTAGTATAGTTTGAAATCAGATAATGCGATACCTACAAATTTATTCTACTTTCTCAGGATCACCATGGCTATCCGGGAGCTGCTTTTTGGTTTTATATTAGAATTATTTATTCTAGTTCTGTGAAAAATGTCATTGGCATTGTGATAGGAATTGCATTGGATCTACAGATTGCTTTATGTACTATAGATATTTTAACAATGTTAATTCTTCCTATCCATGACCATGGTATATATTTCCATTTATTTATATCTTTACTTTCTTTCTTCAATATAATTTTGTGAGTATAGGTCTTTTACTCCTGGTATTTTTTTTTTTGATGCAATTTTAAATTAGATTGTTTTCTTAATTTCTTTTTTTGATAGTTTATTATTGTTGTAGAAAATGAAACTGATTTCTGAATGATGAGAAATTGTGATATATCATATTGAAGTAACATTTATAAAAAAGGACTTGTGATTTTATATTTTAGAGTATTTTAATTACCCTAACAGCATAAACAATGTTAGTAGAATATGCAATACAAGATTTTTAGCACAATAATACAGAGTGATGTAAAATAAAGAAGGTTCAATTTAAAGTATTAGAATTACCACATGTAAAAATATCAAAGGGAAAATAACTTTATGGAACATTATTCAAAAAGTGCACATTTAACATCCATGTATTTGGATAAGTATCATACATTCCGGTAAGATACTTACCATTTATTTTTCAGAAAAATATGTTTTCTCTATTCTCCTATCATCTATTTTACCTCAAAGGGCAAGATTTTACATTTTCTCTTATTTCTAATTTCTCATTTCTAATGCCAGGTAAAAAACATAGCTGATAATCCACAAGACTTTACTTTTATATTTTAAGCCTACATGCTGATGACAATTTATCACAGCTTATTCAGTTTACACTAAAGTGTAATGTAATTCAATGTATGAAAAGAATCTACAACCATCCTCACTCAGCTTTTCCTTTGAGATCACTATTAACCCAAATCCTAATAAGAAACCGACTTTGGACATTAACAGGAAAAAAGACACGGGTTTCCTTGGCAACTGGAACCATGCGCAATCTCTTAGAACAGCTCCTCCTACACTCAAGTTTCCTAGGTAGCAGGCTGCAAACATTTTGTAAAGACAATTGGTATAATGCGACGAATATTATTCTGTTCAAACTGCATGTTAAAAGCTTCGATAGGAAAGATGCATTTGCTGTAATAACTGGCAATTTGAGCAAAAGTATTAATTATATAATGAGGTTTCTTTCTCTAATTCAGAATTAACAGTTTAATCAAGATCCCAAATATACTTAGGTGTTCATCAAGAATATTTCACAAATAGAAAAACCTCCTCCCATTTACTTCGCTCCCACCACTCCAACTCCGAATTAATCATGCATATTTTGAGCTAAAGCTAAAGGTAAATTGCAGGTGAGCTCTTTCATGATACATAGCAGTTACTTCATTTTATCAGAGCTCTGTCACTGAAGCAGAGAAACTAATCTTTTATCTCACATGAATGGAAACTCAATTTATCTTGAAATTGACTGTAAAGTGTCACAAAAGTTTAAAATCTCTAAATGAAACGTCTCTAAATCTAGAAAACATTAGGGAATAAATCATAAATGGCCTAAAGGAAATGAGTACTTACAGTAAAATTTAAAAAAATTAAAGGAGAAGTTATTAAAAATTAATTATATGCAGTTATTTTCTGGATGTAGAAACAAACAGGAAAAATCAATGAACAGGAAAAATTAAGGGATTCATTTACATCAATAGCAGATTCTATTTTGTAGACATAAAAAGATTCAGACGAGTTCAATTTAAAGAGCAAATGTTATTAAATGTGGTCAGAGTCAATGCAAAATTTTCTGGCTAATTTGGAACCTTTACAAATCAAATATCGTTTTAAAAAATTATATTTGAAACCTTTTATATTTCTAATTTCATATAGTAGGAGCTCCTATTTTCTGATGTATAACTCCTATTCTCTCACAATGCAATTAAGTATAATTATCTATTGAGTTGCACACAAAGATAAATATAATTTATGTGTAATTAATCAGCTCTGTAGCATTGTTAATTTTAAACTATATGCAAGTAAAGGGGTACAGACTACATTGTTTAAACCTGTTTTGCTTAATACTTAGTAGAACATCTATACAACTAGAAATTAAAGGGAAGAATATTACAATTCACTCGTTTTCATACTTTTCTTACAAGATATATTGCAAGATAGTCTATATATGTTTATTTTTTAAACCAAAATTTGAATAAATTGGAACATAAATATTTTAGATTACTTTTTCAAATCTCTCTCCCTGTCTCACATACAGACACACACATACTTTTTTTCATCCGATTGCTTTTATTGGATTAACTGAAATGCTGTTTCCTTTAATGCTTTTTTTCAGATCAACATGTGTAACATAATATAGCTATTTTTAATAGATATGTTTTACTCTAGTGTATAAATTTAACATAAAATACTTAAAATTTCTCCTCTTATTGATATTTCACTTAATTTACTTTATAATTGTATACACAAAACAAAAATACAGACACACACACACACACATACTTGTAATTTTTTCCCCCTATTTGTTTGATTCCAATCAGTGCGGGATGCAGAATTTGAGAATCAATCTTGGAAAGTGATTCTGAGATTGCGATAATGGAATATGAATAATTTATGACAATACCAGCACAGACTTTTTATATTTGGAATTGTTAGTTTAGTGCTCTATATGGTATTACTAAATACTCCATCTGCAGTTTTCTTGTCTCACCATGCAGATTTGCTAAGTTTGTGTTCAGCGGCATTTTTTTAAAATTTTTGTTTTTATTCAAGTGTACCTTCCTTTTCTTCCTTAGAATTATAAATCTAACTTTCCCTCTTCTATATGAAAAAGCAAAAATGTAGCAACAACAAAATAAATATTTACTCAGTTATTTAATTATCTAGTTAGCTTTGGTTTTAGTGTTTATTAGGTGCTAAATGTTTGACTTGCATTAGAGTAGCAAATATCAATTATTAATGCCTGTTACTTGATTATTTTGTTACACTTTCAGTCTTATTTCCAATATAATTTTATCAGACAATTCTGTTTACATTTTTTTCTCTGTGGTTTAAATCCCATCTTCTGGCTGTTTCTAAGATATGTTTTGTTGTGTTTTTTAAAAAAGGAGATCTTTCCCTTTATTCTTGATAATGCACCCTGAACACATATGAAAACATGAAAAAAATAAAACAAAAAGAGAATTTATAGTTATGCATAGCATAACGATGTTTTGGTCAATGATGGATGGCATATGCAATGGTGATCCAATAAAATTATAATGGAGCTGAAATTCTTGTAAGGAATGGAAGGATATGTGGTTTAAGAGAATATTTTTTCTCTGATGGAAGCAATATCTGTGAGGCTTAACTCACTCATAGCATCTCAATTTTGAATGTACAGCTTACACCCCAATCGGTCAGCCACTAACCTGTTTCAGCGCACAGGGAGCTACAGACCTGCCAAATCTAGCTTGATGGTCTTCAGAGTACACTGCTGAAAATTCTTTGTTGAAGACCTAAGACCTAAGATCCTGTACAAGGACACAGGTCCACAGTGCTACTCCTACTTAGCAAAAGCTTTCTGTGGTAATGTGGAGCCACTGGCATAGATAAATTTTATTTCTTCCATCAATTCAATTCCAGAGAGAGCCCTTTGTGCCAAATAGGGTCAATGGAACTAAAAAAAACATCTCCAAAGTCAAAATATTGAATCCTCATATCTATACTCTCTCCCTGTTAAACATCTTTTTCTTAATTAAATATTATAAAGTTCTTTAACCTGACTAGAGCTGCAACATGCAATAGCCAAAACCATATTAACATAAAAATCCCTTATGTTCCTTTATGTTTCCATCTTGATTTCTTATTCCTTCTGATGTGTGACTTACTTGGTTGACACATTTTTTTCATTTGTCGAAGTAAAAGAAATAAAAAAAACAGCCATTACTATAGTGATCTATGCCTTACCCACTCAATTTCATTCACTATTTCCAGTCAATCCAGACTACACCCTCATTTTTAAAGCAATAGCAACAGCTTCAATATTCTATTTCTGATGAAGTAGGGGGAGGGCTTGTGAGACATTGTTTACAATTTCTGTAGTAGCGTAAAGTAATGCCCTAGACCTTTACATTTACTTAGCACTCACTCACTGTCTCACCCAGAGCAACTTTCAATTCTGTAGGCTTCATTCATAGTGAGTGCCCTGTACAGGTATACTATATATTTTTAATCTTTTTCACCATATTTCTACTGTACCTTTTCTATGTTTAAATATGTTTAATGCACATATACTTACCATTGTGTTACGATTGCCTTCAATAGCATGCTGTACAGGTTTGTAACCTAGCAGCCCTAGGCTATACCACATAACCTAGGTGTATCGTAGGCATTGCCATCTAGGTTCTTATACCATCCATGATGTTCGCATGACAAAGTTGCCTAATGATGCATTTCTCAGAACATATCTTGTTGCGTGATTGTACTAATATCTGGTTTTATTATATAGAAGCAATGCTTATTCTGTTGAGTTACAAAACTATTCATCATTTATAATGAAAACCTGGTTGCCAGGCAGCATAGTGATTCTGAAGAATGAATGTCAGAGCAATTTGTATACATGTTCTATCTAGCACAATTGAATTTTATTTTATGGTGAATAACACAAAAATCTAGGCCTTTTTCAGATAGGCACATTTAATTCAATACACTTTTAATTTTTATTATTTGCTTTATATATCACATTTAAAAAAAGATGTTTGAACTAAAAGAATCTCATAATTTAGTTTGATAAATGAATTAACCTTTATGGGATGTTTCAGGCAGAATCTCATGCTTGAATAGGTTACTTGAATATTGCCCCTAAGCATTTTTCCATCTCTTCAATACTCTAAGTCTCATCCTGCAGTCTTGTAATATTGGCCGCTATTAAAATCTTTGCATGGTGCTGAACTTTGTCCTCTTTAAATTATTTCAGCTCCATTAGCCACAGATGGAAACTTTTTACTCCCTTTCAGCAGAATGGTTAATTTACCTAAAACTGCCAGAGTAATATTCTTTAATTAGTTAAATCTATTGTGTAATTAAGATACATCCTGCTATTATTTTGGAAATAGTAAATATTTCTTACATGCAAGTGGCCAAAAATTTCCCAAGAAAAATAAATCCATTTGTAAATGGTATGAATACATGATAGAAGAAAATGTCACAAAAACCATTTTCAGTTTGAAGTCTTATTGAAGTACATAAAATAGATCTTTCATTAGTTTTTTATGAGACTGTAACTATGACCTGAAAAGCCAAATGGCTATAAAGAATCTAAAATTTTAACATTTAAAAATATTTTAATCAGGTTTATACAAAATCTACATGTAAAAAGACTTTATTTTCACAAAAATGTGCTTTCTTCTCTGACATATACATCTGAAACATACCTTCCATGCTGTACAAGATTGTCTATGGAGGCAAAAGTAAACAACTACTTTTTACTTTACCCAGCATTAAACTGCTTATTTTAAAACATTATTCAACATAATAAGCTATATGTAATAAACTCTTATATTATAATGAAAGCTTTCTTATTTGATTTGTTATTTGTAAAATTGAAAATCACAAAAAGTGCAAAATATATCTTTCAAAAATATTAAGTATCACCTTCCTCATAGAGCTTGTGAAATCATCTACCTGATGAAGCAAGCTGGCATTGTTCTAGTATTAAGAAAACAGTAGTCACATATAGCTGTTTCAAATTTTCCCTGTATTTGTTTTATCAAATTTTAATGTACTGAATAAATGCAAATATATAAACAGTATAATGACTGACAAATTAAAATAATATAATAAACAACCATCCAGTCCAAAAATTAGAATATATTTAATAACTTGCATCACCTGTTGCTGCTTTCTGTCTCTCTTGCAACCCCCCTCTATATTTTATCATATATGTATTTATCAAAGCAACAAATTGTTTAGTTTCTTGTTAAATTGGTAAATAAAAGATAACATTCTGTAGATAGTCTTTTGGAGCTTAACACTTTTACTCACCATTATGCTTCTGAGATCCATTCATGTTTTTCTGAGCAAGTGTAATTCATTAATTTCTCTGACATATAATGTTTTATTGTATTAATATACCACAATTTACGAATTTGGATTGTTTTTCGCTTTTTTCTAAGATGAGAACATACTTTTGTACGTGGTGCAATGAATAAAGATTTTGATATAGGTCTCATGAATGGCTTAGCTTTATGAGATGATGCCAAATTATTTTCCAAAATGGTTGTACTGAGTTACATTCTCACCACAAATATATGAGATCATGGTTGTATTATTTGAATCTTAATTTCTAATACCTAAAGTGTATAACATTGTTTCTCAATTTTGTTTTAAGTTATATTTCCCACTTTAACACTGTTTCAGCAGCATTTTGTATGCTAATTGGGCCTTATGTATCTTCTTTTGTTATATGTTTAGCTTTTTTTTTTTTTTAGCTGTTTTACATTTTGATTTATTTTGATTTTTAGGAATTCTTAATACTCTGCATGTTAAAACTTTATTGAACGTACATACATATACATACTTGTGTCTTCTCCCAGTTTGTGGTCTATGATGTCTTTAAATTAATGGGATTTGTAAAATTTTATTTTGGTAAATTTTTAGCAATATTAGACTGTCTTTGAGTAGAAAGCTTTGTAGAACCCATCCATAGTTTCTTACTTACATGAGGCTAATAACTTTGGGGTTCTAAACTACAGGCAAATAAGGAAGTTTGTGTTTTCATGTACTAGCCAAACAGTAAGTACTTATAATCTTCTTGTCATGAACCTGACACAAGGAAATGAGGATACCATTCTGTAAACAAGCAATATTTGCTTTGCAATGAATGGCTGTAGGCCAACCCAGAACTGCCTATGCTATAACAACCTTCTAAGCCTAAGAGATTGATTTATGTTCTCCAGCAGGTGTACTTACTGTACAGAGTATTGTTTCCTCACTATTAAACAGGTCACCTCTCTGTAGATTGGAGCATGGCCTTTTGTCAGCACCTCGTTGTAAAAACCACACGTACTGTTAAAATCACTGCCATGAATTTCACAGTGTTCTTAGTAATATTGTTTGATGCAGCATAGATATCATTTATCCAAATTATATAAGTCTGGCTTCACTCCCCCAGCATCAAAATTTTACTGAAATACATGTTTATAGAAATGCCTTTTGATTTTCTCCATAAAAATATTTTTCAATTCAAATGTTTAATTAACAATATAATTTGACCTGGCATCTAGGTTAACATTTTACTTATCACAGGCGCACATTCAGATTTTGAACCTCACATATATTCATTCTATGAACCACATAATTTTAAACCTTTCAATATCAAATGTCAGAGTCAATATAAAAAGAATATATATCATGTTATTATAGCCAGAAATTTTGGTTTGTCAAAAGGAGAGAAAGAAAGGATTTGGAGGAGGTGTAATGTTATTATTCTTTCAACACAGTCCCTGTCAAACATTTTTTCTGTGCTACATACATCTCCACTAAGTTAGTAGAGGTCTGAGAGAAGGCCACACATCAATACTGTCAATGTCCCTTTTATAATGACAAGGATTTACATGGTAGTGGCACCTGCTCCACCTGGCACTTCCTCCCCACTACAGACATAGAGATGAGAAGTGAAGAAGCCATGAATTACAACAAAATGAATTTTTCCAACTTCAACTCCTCACCACCTTGAATACTAGATATTCCATTAGTAGAAAACTATCTGGACCCTTCGCCCTGCCTAAGCCTAGTCTAGTTTTTACATAGAGGTGCCCTGGGTATCTTGGGACAGATGATCAAATATTAGAATGTTATCAGTGCAGAAGTGGGTTTAATGTGTGACTTAATACAAGAATAGAAATCTTCAAGTATACTCTAAATCCACACAGGGCATATAATTATAAATTGAAGACCCTCACTCACCCAGTTAGCCAGGCAAAAAATCTCAGATGTATCCTTCTGCCTAATTCCCAACATCCAATCAGTTTTCATGTTTGGTGATTATATTGTATTACTTTCATTTTTACTTTTTACTTTCTATTTTTTACTTCCAGAAACCTAGTTTAAGTTATATTTTACTTGTTGATTAAGTTTTACTAATTATATTTGTCTGGCCTTTCCTCTTTCAGGCTGTTTTTTCTAATCCAACCTACAATCTACCGCCAGGTTAGTTTTCTCTAGTTCTAATCATGCCATTTACTACTTAATGTTTTTCTGAATAATGCCCTAATGTTGAATTCTGATGGCAGTGAGAACGAAAGCACAGAGATTGCTCTGTAGATTGGCAACTTTGATAGTGCTCCAAAAAATATAAACTGGAAAATTGAGTATCTAAAGTAATAGTCTTGCTCTTACTTTGTGCTATTAAAATAATTCATTTATATATTCTTGTAAATTAAATAATATACACTAAAAAAGTAGGTTTGAATACGCTTTTTTTTCAAAAACTGATTAAAAAACCAAGCAATGGGGTATTTTCTATACTGTGAATAATTATTTAAGATCATAAAGTTTATTCATAGTCTCTAATATGTGGAGACTCTACAGGAGCCCAGTAGCCTGTGCGAGTCTGCTTTTTGAGATCATTCTGTCTTAACAGATGATTTCAAGATTCTAGTCATTAAAACCAGCAGTATTTCACTGAAGACTTACAAATGCATGCTTTCTTATGAAACAAGGAAACAAATTGTCAAGGAGCAATGAGAGAAAAATATTACAAGCCATTATATATACAGATATAAGACAAACAAACCTCATTATCAAATATGAAGTTCTTGTTCAATTTTGGATATGTAAATACAAAATAGCTATGTAGTTATGACATTTGATTTTTTTATTGAGAATGAATTACCTGTATTTATTACCGCAATATTCTTAATATGACTCATTTGTTGAGGTAGAAATTGCCTTTCTTTTGGTCAGATATGCATGACAAAATGGGTCAAATCCATTTTTGTTGTTTTTCAATCTTATTGTTTAAATGATTTCTATTGAACTAGAATATACTTAACAAAAGTGCACAGTTCAAAAGATAATAACTTGATTTTTACAAATGAAAAAAATAATTGGCACTGATATTCAAAAAACCTACTCCCCAGTCACTATTTTGTAACAAATACGTTCACTCTATGAAGGTGTTCTACCTATTAATAACATTTTTATTAATAGACTCATATAGTATATATGTGTTGTATCTGTGTTCTTTTATTCAAAATTGTGTTTTTGTGATTTATTTATTTTTATAAGTAGCAATATTTTAAAATTAAGTTTTGCGTTTCCAAACACTAACTATTATTGATAGTACTGCTATAAACATGCTTGTGCATGTCTATTGACAAACATATGTACATATTTATGTTTGGACATACATAAGAGAGGAGTGGCTGAGTCACTGTATATGCATACTTTAGCTGTATTAAATGCAGTTAAACAATTTTCAAAGGTGGTTGCTAATTTTCTCTTTTTTAATTTATTTTTTTATTTAAGTATAGTTGGCATACAATCTCATATTGGTTCTATTAGTTTCAGTTGTACAATATTCGACATTTTTATAACACGATGTGATCACTCCACTAATTCTAGTAATCATCTGTCACCATGTAAATTTAGCACAATATTATTAACCATATTCCTCTTCTCTTTTTCACCCATCTGCTCGCCCCCACTCTTCTGATAACCATCTGTTTCTATGAGTTTGTTTTATTTTGTTTGTTTGTTTGTTTTTATATTCCACATATAAGTAAAACCGTATGTTTTTTGTCTTTCTTTGTCTGATTGATTTCACTTAGCATAATACCCTCTAGGTCTATCCAATAGCCATTCTGACTGGAATAAGGTGGTATCTCTTTGTGGTTTTGATTTGCATCTTCCTTATTAGTGATACTGAGCATCTTTTTATGTGTCTATTGGCCATCTGTATGTCTTCTTTGGAGAAATGTCTTTTCACATCCTCTGCTCATTTTTTGACCAAATTTCTGATTTTTTTTTATTAAGTAATATAAGTTTCTTATGTGTTTTGGATATCATCCCTTTATTGGATGTATCATTGGAGAATATATTCCCCATTCAGCAAGTTGCCTTTTTATTTTGTTGAAAGTTGTCTTCACTGTGCAGAAGTTCTTAGTTTGATGTAGTCTCATTTGTTTTTTTTTTCTCTTTTGTTTCTCTTGCTTGAAGGGATGTGTCCAAAAAGATATTATGCAGACTGATGTTTGATAGTTTACTTCTTATGTTTTCTTCTAGGATTTTTAAGGTTTCAGGTCCTGCATTTAAGTCTTTAATTTATTTTGAGTTTATTTTTATATCTAGTGTAAGAAGTTGGTCCAGTTTGATTTTTTTTTTTTTTGCATGTATCTGTTTAGGTTTCCCAACAACACTTGTTGAAGAGACTGTCATTACTTCAGTGTATACTTTTACCTCCTTTGTCATAGATTAGTTGTCTATATCAGTGAGGGTTTATTCCTGAGCTCTCTATTCTGTTCCATTGATCTATGGGTCTGTTCATGTGCTAGTATCACACTGTTTTGATTATTATAGCTTTATAGTATAGTTTGATATCAGGAAACATGATATCTCTAAATTTGTTCTTTCTCAAGATTTCATTGGCTATTTGGGTTTTTTTGTGGTTTCATATAACTTTTAGGATTATTTGTTCTAATTCTGAGAAGAATGTCATTGGTATTTGATAGGAATTGCATCAAATCTAAAGGGTCAATTCACTCTTCACTAGCATTTCAGAGTGCTGGTCGCTCTACATCTTTGCCAACACTTGAAATTACAAAATTACCTATCTTTTTTTTTTAGTCACTTGGTAGATGTGTAGTAGTAGTAATTGTGGTTTTGATTTACATTTACCCAATGCAAATCAATTTCCTACACACGTTTTATATATTTACTGCCTTGATGACATTGTCAAATGAGAGTTTAAGTCTTGTCCATTTTTCTACCAAGTTATTGATCTTTTTTGTTACTTATTTGTAGATCTTTATATTCCAAATAGGAGACATTTGCCAGATATATGAGAAGTGGATATCTTTCTCCCTCCTTGCCTTTCTAGTCTCTTTATGATATCTATTTGTAAACTTAGGTTCTTAGTTTTAATTGAGTTTAATTCATAAATTTTCCCTTTATATAGTTAGTGATTTTAGTGTCTTGTTTAAGAAGTCTTTGCCTACCTCAATAATCTGAATTTATTCCCTAGGTTTTTATTTTTCCTGAGGTTTTATGTGGTTATATTTCATATTAAGGTCTATAATCAGTTCAAAATTGATTTTTGGAAATGGTTTGTGGTAGAACAAGATTAATTTATATCTATATGATTATCTAGTTGTCCCAGCACATTTATTTATAAGACTGTCAGTTTCCTCACTGTGCCATGGATGACATTTGTCACAAAGTAAATTACCCTATATGTGTGGGTCTGCACTCTTCACTCCATTCCATGTCTATTCATGTGCCCATTTGACATTGTCTTACTTACTGTAGATTGTTTTTCTTGATACCTAGCAGTGAAAGTTCTCTAGCTTTACTCTTTAAGATTTTCTTAACTATATGTGGCCAATAATTTGCAGTTTCAAATTAACTTTAACCAGATGGTCAATTTACACACACACACACACACACACACACACACACACACACTCATTAGATTTTACTTGAATTTGCATTGTATTTGTATATTAATGTGAAAAATATCTTTAAAATATTGTTTTGATATTCATTAATATGGTCTATTTTTCTATCAATTCTTTTGGGATTTTCTTAATAATGTTTCACTTTAGATTTCTTGTACAATTGATATTAGAATTATTGCAGAGTAGTAGTGTTTTTTATAGTAATAAAAATTATCTTATTTAAGCATTACTAGCTTAATCATAAATCAATGTTATTGGATCCTTTTTCTTGGCATAACTCATAATTTGGGATTGCATACTGGAATTGGAGTTTGGGTTGATTTTCTTTCAGAGAATGTTCACTCCTTCAGAGAGATAGAGTGTGACATATCACTACAAAAAAAAATCAGGGACAGAGCTGCATTACAATGTTGGCAATGTTCCAAAGATCTGTGGATTTTTCTCTGCACCTGGGACATACTCTTCCAGGAATTCCATCTGAAAATCTGGGTTGTTTGCCAGCCTCTCAAATGGCTGATTCTGAAATAAAATTTATTCCTCATCACGTAGAGAATCTAGAAAATGTAATCTGCATTTTTGCCTCTTTATCTATGTAGTCGCAAAATGTAGTAAATAACTTTAGAAGAGAAGAAATAAATTGTGAGGCTCATATCATGGATGCCCCCTGTTGTCACCATGATTCTGATCTCACAATTCTCTAATTTTCATTTTCTAGCCTTAGAAAATTACCAAAATCACAGTCAGTTTTTCTGCCTCTTAACAGTAGCCATCTGACCAGGCACT
Organism: Pteropus alecto; assembly: GCF_000325575.1. Taxonomy (NCBI): domain Eukaryota; kingdom Metazoa; phylum Chordata; class Mammalia; order Chiroptera; family Pteropodidae; genus Pteropus; species Pteropus alecto. The sequence continues at coordinate 982,281 of NW_006438867.1, read as the reverse complement.
CTGCCTGGATCACTAGCATCTTGTCTCATATGCAGAATGTACAAATATCCTGAGGTTATCAGAGACTGTGGATGATGGCTCACATTTTTTCCTTTTCTGGAAATTTTATCCACAAGTCCCAATAATTTTTGAATGCCTTTAACAAGTAGTATGTATGTATGTATGTATGTATGTATGTATGTATGTATGTATGTATGTATCATCTATCTGTCTATCTATCATCTATCTATCTACCATCTATCTATATCTATCTATCTATCTATCTATCTATCTATCTATCTATCTATCTATCTATCTATCTATCTATCTCTACCTACCTACCTACCTATCATCTATCTATCCATCCATCCATCCATCTATCATCTATTAGAGTTTATTGGGCTATACGTTTCCACCTTCTTTTGACAGGATATTTGGTTTATACAAGTTACTTCATTCTATTTGAAAGCAGAAGTCCTTTTCTTAAATTGCATCATTCTATTATATTTCTTTTTCTGTTTTAAGACTGAAACCCTGAAAATTAAAGATCCTATTATTCTTTCATTACTTCTGAAAAGATATCATTTTAATTATTGACTTTCAATCATTTCAATTAACTAATGCATTGAAGAAAATATATAGACAGTTAAAATACTCTTGTTCATTATATAATTGCATACAGTATATAAGTATATTTTAATTTTGTTTTTGTTTTGTAATGTGAAACTTATTAGTTCTTCACCCAAATGGGATAATTTATAATTTCTTTTACTTTAACTTCTAACAATCAGTGATAACCCAATTGCATTTCAAACTAATTGTATTCTAACCAAACACATAACCTATAATTGCCTCTAAGTCATTTTAGAATTTGAAACAGTTGTTTTGTTTTTCTATTTCATTTTCATTAATTTCTAAAAAAAGAACCAAACTCTTATGCACTACCAACATTTAAAAAATCAGTTCTCAGTTATCTAGCAAAATGTGTGTAACCTTCCCAAATTTAATCGAATAGCATTAGATTATAAATTTAAATGAAAAGACATTACAGATTCATCCTTCACAACATACTACATAGTGGGTATAATTTTATCTTTAGTGACACAATTTCCTGTTTTACTGGAGATACTGAGAGGTACTTTTATTATTTAAAGAGAAACAAGATTAAGTTTTCTCAATTTCTCTTTACTTCTCGAAGTAGAACTTTCAGTTTACAGGTTCACTTTTT
>NW_006438867.1:952757-981060 GCF_000325575.1 Pteropus alecto | reverse complement strand
TTTTGGTCATTGAGCTTAGGACTGTGATAAAAACACTAAGAATGATATGCAAACTTTATAGAGAATATTCCAGTCAACAATTCTGTTCCTTTTCTAAACTACACTTAGAATCAATCTGATACTTAATAACATGACTAACATCTCTGAATGCATTTTTTGCCCTCTTACATCACTTATTGCTTTGAATAAGCCACTTTTGTTCTGTCTATAACCTTCACAAGAAATGACTTTCCTCAAGATTTTAACTTACATTCAGATCTCTGTTTTAGTGGCCTCACTTTCAGAAATGTCTACCCTTCCCCACCCCTATCTAAACTGGCCAATTCCCTAAACCTTCCTGTTTACTATTTTCTTACACTGCTTTGATCTCTTTCACAATAGTTATCGTGAACTGAAGTTATATAGGTGCTAACCTGTTTACTCTTTATCTACCAAATTGTAATAAAAGCCCATGAACGGATACCCTATTAATCTTTAGTAATGTAATTCCAGCTCCTATGACATTTTCTAATAAATTATTTGACAAAATGAATGAAGAAGTGAAAAACTGAAGTACTTTTCTTCTGAGCCAAGGGTATTGTACTTTATGAGAAATATGTATTTTAGAAGCTTTGCAATTTTGAAAGTATCATATTCAGAAATGTCATTTTACACATATAGATAATTTCCAAGCACTAATATTTGTTAATAAATGCCTACTGAATTAGAATACGGTAGCTAGTCATTAACGAAGTACATATGCAAAAGAGTTTAATGATCGATTATATCTTACTTGCTAAACTGAAAGGTGACACTATTTCTGAAATTTGAAAGTCATTTCTCTATTACTAGTAAATCCTCTCAATATTTTCACATATCCCAACTACTCACCTACTACCCCCTCATGAACAATTATTTTCACATGTGTACATACCTTGTACATACCCAAGCACACAATGTATCAATATACACATGCTTACACACACGTATCCATATGCACATACACACACATTATTACTATTTCAAACTGGTTCTGGGCTAAACGGAAGATGAGATACTTGGCCTGAGTTGACATGATTAACAGATAGGTAACTATTATTTTACTCTGTAATCTTAGAAAATCTATGTTCAGTTATGTTGAGAAAGTTTTAGTGACTTCCATATCACATGAACTGATACTAAATGTAACTTCTGAGTCAAAATGACATTTAAAACCTAAGGGTTAAAGAAGTACAAATTAGTAGTTGACAGTTACAAGGATGGGGAGCACAGCATAGGGAATGTAGTTAGGTTAGCATTAATTCATTGGCTAGGTGGAGAGCCAGAGGAGAGAAAGAGCAATTAGAGGGATCATTTTATAAACTGTAAAAATGTCTAACCAATGTACTACATACTCAAAATTAATAAAATAAAACAAAATAAAATAAAAAGCAATAACGACATCTTTAATTATAATAAAAAGCATATCTCTGGGGGAAAATAAAATTTTTAAAAGATTCAGTTTAGCTTTAAAATAAACACACTTATTTAATTTTCTTCAGGGATTTAAGTTCAAGCATATAATGAAACTTCTCTAAAATCTCAGCTAATAGAAACCTATATTCTCAGGCACAGTCCACATAGTTGGATCTATAAACATAAAGGTCTTGTCAGTATATCTACCACTATATCTCCAACTTTCTTAATGGTATATGTCAGTAGCTCTGAAAATAATCAAACCGGGTGGTTTTAGTAACCTAGTGTTACAACCGGAAATGAACAAAAGATTACACAGCAAGAAATGTCTGTGAGAAAATACCAATTCTCAGCACAAATGGTTGTGAAACATCACCAGTGTCAAGCAAAGTAGCTAGAGTATGACATTTTGCTGAAGTTTTGCCACTGAAATCAATTGTACTAATCATGTGCCAATATGTAGTCATCAATATGTAGTTTATAAAACAAAATTCAGCTATTTTTTCTCAATAATCAATAAGACACTGCAGTGTTAATCTATTACTGAATAATTTTCCAGTGATCTCCCATCAAAAGCAGTTTCACAGGAAAAAAAATGGGAAAGTTAATATTAATGAAAATTGTTTAGGTTTATCTTTACGATAGAAAAATATCTATGAATTACATGTAGTGTAAAGAGTGTCTTTTTTCTTAGCAAATGTTGATAGGAGAATTAGGAAAGTAACACTTTAAATTTAAAAAGTGTGATGCATATTTATGATGTGTGTGTTTATGAATGACATCACATGTCAATCTGCTTGGATAGTTCTGTTTTAAGTCAGCAGAACAAAATAAGAAATGAAGATTCTTAAAATAGAAATTGATTATTTTCCTTTAACTTGAATGCATTTCTAATCAAATTAAAGCTGAATTATATTTTAGAAGATATCTAAAGTTTGATCCTTCTTGTTTTTCACAACTTTAGTTTCCAACCGCCATCTTTAAGTTAATTTTCAGACAGTTACAGATAAAATAAAAATTCTCATGTTTCCTTCTGCTCACCCAAATCTGGTAAATGTTTGCCTCCCACAGAGCCTCACTTGAGCCTCAGTTACTGGGAATGTTTAAAATGAAATGATTTCTTTCTTAATCTCTTATCTGAAGCATATTTTTGCCTTACATTTTACAATCATTTCAATTTCATGGAGAAGTCCAGTATCTCCTGTAAAACAGATGACTAAATGTTTTCTACTAAATGTCGATGATATGCATTTGAATGGTACCAGGATAGACAGCCTTATCTAATTGAATTTTAGATGAAATAAATAATGTCTTTTTTATGTAAAAGGTTATTTTAGTGAGACTATACCATTTATATTAATAGCTGTTTTCTTTAGAAATCCTTAGAGCAGAAAGCATGTCAAATATTGATCATAATTAATCACCAAACAATGGTACATTATCAGTAATCTCAAAAAATGCCAATATTACTTAATAGACTTCTGCTTTTGGAAGTATTATGGACTGGATATTCTGCTTAAAGTATCCTGATTCTGGATAAATTATAACAATTATAAGTGTCTTGCTAAGCTTATAAAATGTTAAGAAAAACAAAACAAAACAAGAAACACTCAAAAAAGAAATAGTAGTTGAATTAGAACAAAATAAATATATATATATATTTTTTTCTGAATAAGAAGGAAGGATTAAATCTCTTCCGAATAACTTAATAGATTGAACAATAAAGGACTATTCCCTCAGAGAAAGACTGCCAGTAAATGAATTCAACTATAAGTGTAAGCAAAGGAACCCAAAAGAAAAACTGTCTATCTTTATTTTAACTCCAAACTAAAACGATCTCTCGTGATTTTATAACAATGGCTTCATTTGGGTCGAGAGTTTAAATCATGTAGTATACATATGCTTAGAAGACCTCTTGCCAAGAAATAAAGCATTTCTTGGCACACATAGAGGTAAGTTTATGTTTTCTGAATGAAAACATATTTAAATTGGGACCCTCAAACTAACGTTTAGGAAAAATAAATTCAAAATAAAGAATGAAAAACCAGACAAAGAGTTCAATATGAGTGAATATAAGAAAACACTGAAGGATTTCAGAAAGAATTTAAATAAACAAATGATTAATTAGGTGCAAAATTATTAAAAAATAAAGATAAACTCGAAACAAAATAATTTTGTTTTAAAAGGTTATCAAAATTAGCCAAAAGGATTTTTAAAATGGACCAAGAAACTTCAGGAAATTTAAAAAATAATAATTGAAATAAGCAATTGATGAGTAATATAGCAGATTTGTGATAGATTAAAAATTATTGAACCACATGTTATACCTTAGAAATTACATGCAGTATAGGGCTATAAGTAGAGATGAAGAATATGAAGAGTTTAAGACATATGTAGAATAAAATGAAAAATTTAATTTTCTTTTAAACAGAGTTCTAAAAAGGGAGATGAGGGTAGTTTGAAGATGTAATATCTGAGACTATTCCAGAAAAAAAAAAATAGACTTAAAAGCTCAAATTCTAATAGCTCATTGAATTTTCATAATAATAAAAAAATAAAACCACATCTAGTCCTCTTGCAAAGAAGAAGCAGAGCATTAAGAGAAAATATTAAATTTAGTAAGCAAGAAGAAATCAAATACAAAGGAATCACAAAGAAAACCAACATACATTGGAATAATGCATTCAAAATGTTATGAAATAAAACTATCAGCCTAAAACTTTATATAGAACAAAACTATTTTTCAACAATAAGTGAGAAAAATAAACCAAAAGAAAATTATGACTCTAGAATAAAAATATGTACAACTCACTAGAAAAAAAGAAAAATCATAAAAAATTGAGACAAATTTAAGACACAAATATAATGTTCGAAAGGTATGAACAGACCTTTCATGAAAAAAGAGATGTGAGTCATCAATAAATACATTTTAAAAAGCCTATCCTCATTAGTAATCTGGAAAATGATAATTAAATAAAATCTAATTTTACACTCAACAAAAAATAGAGTATCTGGAAAATACCAAGTATTGGTCAGGATATGTAGCAATGGGAATTCCTACATATAGCATTTCTGGGAGCATATTAATATAAACACTTTTTAAAATAGTTTGGCAATATCTAGCTACTTTAAAAGATACACATACTTGTGACCAAGCATTTTCAATCTCAGGAAAGTACCCAAAAGAATCTTATATAAGTGAGCATCAGTATTTGCAAGAATATCGTTGAAGTTCTGAATTCAGTACAAAAACTGGATCCTACCTGTTTGCACTTTGCAATTTGATATATTTACTCAGTGCAATTACACTCTCCTATGTGCTATTTTATTGTCTTTTTTTTCTTTATCCTTTGCCAGTTTCCAAAGGTTCAGTTGTACAGCCAATATTCCAAGAGTATCAACAAAGTCACTCCTTTTAACCAAACTTCAGCTTTGAATGTATGGAAATTGAGTCTTAGAGAGGTTGAGTAGACTGTCTAAGATCACACAGATAAAAAATGGCAGAATAGGAGTTCAAACTCATATTTGTATAACATATTGGCAAAGGGTTAAAAAAAATGAGAAAGCCACAAGAGAAAGCATAAAAGGTACCATCTACAGTAAGAAATTACTTTTTGGGGGACTTATGTATAAGAAATCTGGGAGTGAATTTGGCCCAATATTTCCCTTATGATAAAATTTATTTATAATTAATGCTCTATAAGTCACATACTGCTAATATATTAAATAACATATAAATGCCATACATATAAATATATATATATATTTAAGTATATAAGGATATGCATTTACTTATGTATTTACTATATGTTCAAATATATGTTTACATATGTGTGTATATATATGTGTGTGTGTGTGTGTGTATATATATATATATACATATACATATATATATATATACTTGAACATAGGTTCATAATGAGTATATGACTCAAAACATTTTTATCACAAGCAGAATGTTATATCTATGCATTCCGCTGTCATAATGAGTCTGTATTCTGTTTATAGAAATATTTTCAGTATTACTTATTTAAATTAGTATTTACTAGATGTTCTGTTACATTGGTGTAATACCTTCCTGGCCTTGGATACATGCTAATTGTTGAAATTGTTCTTAGGATGATATATGTGCTTTCTCTAGAGCTAAAAAATAAAGTACATTATGCTTTGTCTACAAATCTGAATTTTAAGTAATGTTAGAATAATTTTAGCAAAACTCTTCCATTCTAGAATATGGAAAGCTTGCTTTCAAAATGATGCCAAAGTGAGTTCACTATATAATGTTATTTTTAAAAATCTGATAATATATATGGTTACTTCCAATCTCAAATTTGAAGTTAAATTACATATGTAATTTTTTTTTTACTTAAAAGACATTCTATTTTTATCACTAGATGATCCCGAATGCTAGAAAACTTTTGCTTTTGATTCATTTTATTTCGAAAAGGAAACGTATGTTTTATTAAGTTATAATAATTTAGAATATACCTAATATTGAATGATTCATCAAAAATGACAATGGAAAATCAGTCACAAAGATGGTGTTACTGCACAAAGGCAATATAAGTTTTCCTGATTAGCAGGTCATTTAAAAAGAAAAGAGCATTAATAAATAAAATCATTGTATGACTATCAAAAACATAAGCATATAAGAGATCACTTGAAAATATTCAAACTGATTATTTCATACTGATGCACCTACTTTTATTTATTATCTTATTTTTTAAATATACAAATGACCAAATTATATATTTTTAATATAACTTTTTAGAAGAAATCTGTTGTCTATGTTTTAAATTTACTACCTATTTTTTATTTTTATTTTTAAATTACAGGTGACTTTCAATATTATATTAGTTTTAGATATATAGCATAATGGTTAGACATTTATATAACTTATGAAGTGATCATCTGATAAGTCTGCTACCCACCTGACATCATAACTATTGCAATATTATTGACTATATTTTCTCATGCTTGTTTTGTAACTGCCAATTTGTATTTCTTTGTCCCTTCTTCTTTCACACAGTTCCCTCATTCCCTCCCACCTAGCAAACATCAAAATGTTCTCTGTATTTACGAATATGTTTCTGTTTTGTTTGTTAGTTTAGTTTGGTTTTTAGATTTCACATATAAGTGAAATCATATGATATTTGTTGTTCTCTGTCTGACTTATTTCAATTAGTGTAATACTGTCTAATTCCATTCATGTTGTAGCAAATGGTAGGATTTCATTCTTTTTATGGCTGAGTAATATTTCATTGTATATATGTACCTCCTCTTTATTCATTCATCTTTCAATGGACACATGGGTTGCTTCTATATCTTGGCTATTGTAAATAATGTTGCATTGAACAAAAGGGTGAATTGGTGTTTTGGATTTTTTTTTCAGATAAGTACCCAGAAGTGGAATTGCTGGGTTATATGGTAGTTTGACTTTTGGTTTTTTGAGTAACCTCATTAATATTTTCAGTAGTGGCTATACCAGTTAGCAATCCCACCAACAATGCCCAAGGGTTCCCTTTCTCTACATCCTCACTAACACCTGTTTATTTATTGATAGCCATTCTGACAGATAGGAGGCGATATCTCATTGTGGTTTTAATTGTATTTCTCTGATGATTAGTGACTTTGAGTATCTTTTTGCTTGTCTATTGGCATCTGTATGTCTTCTCTGGAAAATGTTTATTTAGGTCCTCTGCCCAGTTTTTAATTGGATTGTTTTACATTTTGGTGTTATGAGTGCCTTATATATTTTGAATATTAACCCCTCATCAGATTTATCATTGGTAAATATTTTCTCCCATTCGGTAGGTTATCTTTTAGTTTTGTTTATGGTTTTCTTTGCTGTACAAAAACTCTTTAGTATAATGTAGTCTCATTTGTTTTTTGTGTGTTTGTTTGTTTATTTGCTTGTTTCTCTTGCCCAAGGAGACATATTTTTAAAATATTTCTATCAGCAATGTCAGAGAGTTTACTGCTTGTTTTCTTCTACAAGTTTTGCTCCTGGGATTTAAGTATTAAATCCATTTAGAGTTTATTCTTGTATATGGTGTAAGAAAGTGGTCTTGTTTCTTTCTTTCTTTCTTTCTTTTTTTTTTTTTTGCACTCATCCGTCTAGTTTTTCCAATGCCATTTGTTGAATAGACTGTTTTTACTTCATAGTATATTCTTGCCTTCTTTGTCATAGAGCAATTGACCATATAGATGTGGGTTTATTTCTGGGCCCTCTGTTCTTTTCCATTGATCTATGTGTCTGTTTTTATGAGAGTTGGGTGGGACAGGTTATCAAAGAATCACCAGGGTTCGGTGAGTGGTGATAGCCAGTTTGATGGAGATTCACATTTGGTGTAGAATAAGTAAGGAGAGGACTTAACAAAGAAACAATGGATTCTACCAGCACTTCTGTCCGAGACAGAGCTGTCCCTCTAGTCCTCACCCCGAAGCCAGACAATTCTATTTCTACCATTTTGTGTCTGGCACTTTTTGAACTGATGTACCAATGCTGGAGGTCAGAGCGAGTGAGTAATTACATAGATGAGTAAGTCCATACTCAGGCCCTTTAAGAGAAATGCCTGGGACTCCAGCGGCCTCTGTTTCATCTGTACAGAATTCCCACTGATTTTCACAGCCAGTTGTTGTGAGGACTCTTTTTCTCAGCACTAGTGATCCAGCCTTGGGATCCCCGTGTGGGGTGGGACTGTTCACTTCTCAGAATACCCCCATTAGAGATATCCCTTCCCATTCTTAACTGCCACACCTGGGTGTGGGACTAGTCTGCTTTGCATCTCTGCCCCTCCTACCAGTCTCAGCATAGCTTCTTCTTTATAGCTTTAGTTATAGAAATTCTGTTCAGATTGTCTTCAGGTAGTTCTCAAGGGTGTTTGTTCTATAATTTAGTTGTAATTTTAATGTCATAAGAGGAGGTAAGCACAGCATTTATCTGCTCTGCCATTTCACTGGAGGTCTCATCAATGAAGTCTTCTGATACAATCTACTTTTAGATCAGGAATTAACAGACTTTTACAGAACATGTGGTTTACAGATAGAATTATTCTCTATGTATATGAATTTTCTGTGTATATATATTCTCTATGCAATATAAAAATCTCAATCTTCAAATTTATACTAATGGAAGAGACAAGACATATATAGATAAAAATGTCAGGGTTAGATAAACATATAGTCAACAATAGCATAGACTATTAATTTTTGAGGAACTGTAAAAATTTGAATACATAGAGAAAAATTGGCAAATTTTTAGTCTAAATATTGGGATGAAGTGTGAGATGTCAGGTGACACCTAATCCTCGTTGAGATATCACTATTCTCCCAGTGCCCAAGTAAGAGTCCCATTCTCTCCAGTCAATTAGATGAAGATAAAAGTCGCACTTGCTATTCTGTGACTATATCTGTTTTCTCTTTTATTACCTGATTTATATAAAATAAATTGTTACATTTAAATTAAATAACTTTTTCTTAAATGTTATAGAAGAATAAAAGCTTCACTTGAGTCAATCTTATTCTGTGTTTATTAAACAATAGTAGGCCCTCATTACTCAATGCTGAAGAAGCTGAATATCCAGGATAGATGATGGTAAAGGGACATGGGCAGGAGAGGGAGAAGCTGAGTAGAATGTAGAGACATGAAACCAGAAATGGACCCAGACAAATGTTACTTGGAAAAAAATGTTCTGTGAAGAGAAAAAGAAATTACTTTATTCTTTGATGTTATGTGACATTTTCAAAATATAAAATATCCCTTTTCTTTCTGCAAAGTGAATTCGTATGTGACATACATAAAATGCCCATGCCTGGATTAAAGTTTTTTGCATTTTGACCATAGTGTCTGACTACAGGATGTCTACCTACTTGTCACCATTCACTGCAAAGGCAAGCCTTCCTGGTCACAGGCTGGCCCAATCTATACTGAGTGTACAGCCAAGCAGTGATTCAGGGAAGGGGCTATTTAGCAAAATAACCTAAAACTACAGAGTATATCTCACTGTTTACTTTTGCTTATCAACTCATACTTTCAAGAGTATAGTCAAATGTATCAGCAATCTTTTGAAAAGACCTAATGAGTATAAGAGATATACATAAATGACCAAGATGAACAAGTTATTTTGAAGGAACTAAGAAAGTTTATTGTTTAGATGAAGATAATATTTAAGAATCACAGAAAGTTTAAAAGATTGTTGCATTCATCAAATAAAAGTAAGCTAATAAAAAGGCTTTGTAGTTTTTGTTTTTTTTATTTGCTCATTCATTTTTAAATCTCTACCTATGTTGTATTAAATTCTTTAATATTTTATTTTGAATGGGGGCATAGTTTATATCTTATTTTAATGGGCTGTTTATCTTTTTACTGAATTATGAGAATTCTTTATATATAAGAACAATACAAGTGCATTGTCAGACATAGAATTTGAAAGTACTTACTCCTAGAGTGTGGCTTTCCTTTTCGATTTTACAATAGAGTCTTTGGAAGACTAAACTGCTAATTTTGGTGAAGTCCACTTTATTCATATTTTTATTTTATAATTTTTTGTGGTTAATTTAACATTTCTTTAACAAATCCAAAGTTACTCAATTTTCTCCTTTGACTTCTAGAAATATTTCTTTTATCTTTTCTATTTGAAGTAATTTGTGTATATGGAATGCCACATATTATGTGGTATCTCTGGTTTTAGTTATCATTTCTCTCATTACCCTATTAATAATAATATTGAGCATATTTTATATGCCACATGTAAAGTTGTATATCTCTCTCCTTTATTTAAGTTTCTTTCAAAACTTTTGCCCATCCCCACCCCATTGGATGATTTGTCTTTTCCTTATCGAGTTGTAAAAGTTTTTTTTTTTTGTTTTTTTTTTTTTTTTTATAAATTCTAAATACTAGACCTGGTTCATATTTTTTGATGAATAATTTTGGCTGGTCTATGGTTTGCACATTTGTTTTCTAACTGGTGCTTTTGATGAACAGATTTTTCTGTAATTTTGATGAAGTTTAATTTTATTTATTTATTTGATGCTTATTGTTTTTTGTGAACTTCCTAAAAACAGACAAAAATACAAAACAAAATCTCATGTATTCCAAGTCATGTAGATAGTTGCTTATGTTTTCCTCTAAAACTATATGGTCCATGTTTAATCAATTGTTCTGCTTCATGTATGGTAGGATTAATATTTCTCTCGCTTTATTTTTTTCTCATGAATATACAATTTTTCTAGCAAAATTTGTTGAAAAAATTTTATTCTCCTATTTAACTGATGTGATGTCCTCTTTACAAGTCAAAGGTCTTTATAAATGTGGGTGTTTACTTGAGCAATTTTGTTACACTGATTTTTTGGTCAATATATGTGCCAGCACAAAAATACATTGTAACTTTGTAGTAATTCTTAAAATCAGATAATATAAATCTTCCAATCCTGTTTTTCAAGATAACTTTAGTTAATGTAGATTTTTATAATTTAATATAAATTTTAGAATTGTCTTGTCAATTTCTACAAAAAAGTTCTAGTGCTTTCAATTGGATTGTATTGAAATTATAGATCTATTTGAGTAAAGTTAACATCTTAAGAATATTGAATCTTCCATATATGTCCAATTATTTAAATTTTCATTAATTATGTCAGAAATATTTTGTATGCATTAATGTAGAACATTGCATACCTATTATTAAATTGATTCAGTGGAGATTTTATTTATAAATGTTTCTTTAATGGTATTTTTTCTTCATTACTTTTCACATTAGTTTACTGCTTATATCTTTAACCCTGTCTCATACAAACTTGATAGTTATACTTATTATTTCTAATAATTGCTGTGTAGATTCCTCAAGAATTTCTATGTTGATAATTATGTCATCTGCTAATATAGTTTTACTTCTTCCTTTTCCATTTTTTATTATTTATTTTTTCTTTTTTCATTGAATTAAAGAGCTCCAGTATATTGCAGAATAGAACTGATAAAACTGGGCATCGTTTTTTTTTTTCTGATCTTTGAAGGGAAGTGTTTAATATTTCAATGTTAAGTATTATTTTAACTGTAGCTCTTTGTAGATTCCTTTTATCACATTAAGGAAATCTCCTTATATGTCTTACTTGCTAGGATTATCTGTTGTATTTTATCATATGCATTTATAGCATCTATTGAAATGATCACAAGTTTTTTGTCCTTTATTATTCTTTTTAAGGTAAAATATATTAATTGATTTTCAAATGTTAAACCAACCCTGGATTACTGAGATAAAATTTTCTTGTTCATAGTATATAAGCTTTATAATTATTGCCAGATTTGATTTGCTAATATTTTTTAAAGACATTTTTCATTTTTATTTATGAAAAATATTGTTTTTATTTATTTTTATTATCTCTGTGTTTTGTATTTATTTTGTTAGTTTGTGTTTATTTTAGCGTTAAGGTGATTCTGGTCTCATAAAATACGATTAGAATTGTTCCTTTCTATTTTTTTTGTTGTTGTTTTTGGAAGAGTTTGCATAGTATTGGTATTTTCTAAAATATTTGGTGGAGGTCATCATTGAAGTTATCTAAGTCTGAAGTTTATTGAAAAAATTTTTATGACACATTAATTCCTCTATGATATATAGTTATATGTTCATTTTCATGTATCGGGTTGGGTACAGCATAATTTTTTAGGGCTTTTTTTTCTCTTTTCATTTAAGTTTAAAATTTATTAGCCAACAATTAGTCATATATTTTCTTGTCATCTTATTGTCTGTAGTATCTTTCACAATTCTCCATCTTTTATTTTTGAAATTAGCAATTTCTAATTTTGCCAGCTAGGAGTTTATTAATTGTAGTCTTCTTCCATGGAACCATTTTTAATTTAGTTAATTTTCTCTATTATTTATCTATTTATTGATTCTTAGTTTTATCTTTACTTTTTTTCTATTTATTAAGCATTTGCTTTGTATATCTGCTTTTAAAGCTATACATGTATCGCAAAGCACTGTTTTCCTTGTATCTTGCAGATTTTGAATTGCATTTTCAATGTCACTTAATTCAAAATATTTTCTAGTTTATGTTCTGGTTTTCCTATTGTTTTATTAATTATTTAAAAGTATATTGTTTCATTTTTAAATATTTGATGTTTTCCTAGATATAAAATTATTAATTTATAATTTCATTTCATAGTGTTCAGAGAATATAGTATATTTGATTTCAGCCTTTTTTTCCACAAATCTATGAATATGTGTTTTATTGCCCCCTTATGGACTGTCTCGATGAATATACTGTATGCTCTGGGAAAAAAAATTCTTTCTGTAGTTCTAGGATGTATCGTTCTTTGGTATCAATCTTGTCAGGGCCATTAGCAGTCTTGGTTAGATCATTTCTGTCTTAATGATGATTTTGTCTATTTTTCTTTAAACTGCTAAATTTTAATGGGGTGCCAAAACCTCTAACCATAATTGTAAAAAAAAAAAAAAACAAAAACAAAAAACAAAAAACTAAATTAAATTTCTTTAATTCTGTAACTTTTTTTTTTTGATGTGTTTTAAAGTTATTTTGTTAGACACATACCCTTTATGGTTTTATGTCTTCCTTTTGAGTAAACTTTTATCATTATAAATTGTTTCTTATTTGCTATCATAATAGACTTTGTCTTGGAGTCTATAAACACTTGCATCAATTTACTTTCAAACTCTATGTGCATTTATATTTAAAGTCCATTAATTTTGAAACCATAAATTATTAGTCATTTTTTTTAAAGTTCACTGTCAGGTTCCCCTTTAGAGTTCTTACGTTTATTTCATTAACATTTAATGTAATCATTAATAAAGTTTGATTCCCTCCTACCATTTAATTATTGATTTCAGTTGTGTCTCCTCTATTTTTTTATTTCAATAATTTTAAAACAAATTGTTTATTAATTTTCCTGCCAAATTCCCTAGTTTCTTTTAAATCCCCTAGTTTCTTTTAAATCCCTTCTCTAGCTTCCTGAGTTGAATAATTTAGATAATTTGTTTTTAATTTTTAACTGTTGTTTACAGGTATTTAAGATTTAAGCAACGGAGTATTCTTGAAAACACTCGCTATTTTAGTAATTGCACTTGAAACCATCCTACAGTATATCTGTCAAAATTAATTTGAAATAATACAATTATAAATTTAGGTTATTATCTTCTGGAAAAGAAGAGAAGCAATAATAATTAATTGTAGGCACAATATTTTAAGCATCACTTCTCATGTTATTGTACAGAATATGTTCATGAAAGCCATCGGCTTGCCCTAGTTGCTAATGTCTGGCCTGAATGATTTATTTTTTTCCTCTCTCCCTTTTTTTTTTTCTTAGTTCTTACATCATTTAAATACTCAGTGATTAGTGCCATCATCAACTCCTTTTCTTCCAAAGTGTTGATTTAATTTAGCATGTGACATTCACAGCTGCAGGATAATTGATAAAATTTTGAAAAAGAAGGAAAGATTTATTTTAGTACTGTACTTTAGACACTTTAGAGTTTTATGTGTTTCTTTTGAAAATGAACTGTCCCAAATCTTATATTTCACAGCATTCACATTTCTTCTACCAAAAATATGTTTAACATTCTAAAACTCACCAGTGTAATATCTTCACTGAAAATTTTATTTTTTGATTAGAAATAGTGTAAATAGTATAGACCTCTCTGTTGAATTATATACATTATTTAATAATAACAGATTTGTGTCAGCTGTACAACAGAATATCTTGTCATCTTTTAATTGCTTATATATGAATACTTAAGGTATTATTATCAATATCTTACCAATTTGTGAGTTTTTAAAATTCTATATAGATTATTTCATCACCTCAGAAATCTCAAGAAATAAAGAAGGGCAGATATTATTCATTATTTATGGATGAAGAAGAAAATGGCTAACAATAAAATGAACAAGTTATTGACAAAATAAAGACTAATTCTTCTAATTTCTTGGATCTTATAAAGTTCATCATTATAAAAATAATATGATTATTCTGCATGGACTTCTTTTAAAATACACTTTGTGGTGTTCAAAGTTTAGAGGCAGTTAAAGAAGAGATTAGAAAAAAGGGTTAAGTAAACTGGAAATTCAGAAATTATTGGATTTCATTATCACCAATCTTTTAATCTCTCTGTTTTTTTATTTCTTTTACTTCAACAAATGAAAAAGTGTGTCAACCAAGTAAGTCATTTTATGTTGCCTTTATTTATTAATAGAAAAATGCATTTAGACATCGCTTAAGTTTTGCTGTGACAAATAGAAAACTCATGCAGAAGTATAAAACACCAAAATCTGGATCATATGTAGATTTTTAAAGTGTATTTGTTCTACATTTTCTCAAGGTAATTAAAAAGAATTAAGAAAAAAATATAGATGAAAAATAGAAATGATACAAAGCAAAAAAGAAATGATAAAAACTACAAACATCTATATTCTTAGCATATTGCCTAAATAATAATAAATTAAATAATAATAATAATTAAATTGGTATCTGATTTTGACAAAATCAGTGAATGGTTATGTGTATTTTATAGATAATGATAAAACTAAAATTCATAGAGCTTAACAATGTATTCAAGATCACATTATTGAAGGTGGTAGAATCAGAACACAAAATAAGGTCTTCACATCTTCAACACCCATGAGGTATGGGAATGGAAAAAAAAAGACAGATAAGGTGTAAAACTAAAAGGTAAGGTATAGTGCTAGCCAATTTCATATGTGATATTTCATTATTTGCAGCTTGGTTTGGTAATATTATATCCATTATTTTTAACACATTAAAAACTGAAATTTAGAAATTAACTGCTTCCTAGGTCAAACATTTGGTAAAGGGTGAAGCTAAAAATCAAAAACAGGTATTACTACTCATGTATCTTAATGCGTTTTTCTCTTAATATCATGAACCACATACCAACTATTAGAACTGTTTATAATGCCTCAGTTTGCTCAAAATAAATATGTTCTAAATCATCTCATTATCTGTAACCCCTCCTCAATCCCAGCGTATTTTCTCTAGATTGGTGAATCGTATCATTAATTATCCAATCACAAAAATATGAGCCCCAGGTGAATTCTATGCCTATACAATGCCTGTATAATATGATATAATATATATCCATGTCTCTCTTACATTCTATAAAATATGTCTTACTTTTTATAAACAGAGAAAAAATGATCACGATACTTTAAAGAAATAACAATAACAAAAATAGCTAACATTTGTATACTGTTTATTGTGTTCCAGGTACTGTTCTATACACTTTAAGAATTTTAATTTATTTAATTTTCATATTACTATGATTTTGTAGACGGGACAAATGATGGAGAGTGAGTTTAAGTATTTTGCTCAAGGACACACTTCCTAGAAAGTGAAAAACCAGGAGTAAAACCCAGGCAATTAGTCTCAAGAGCCTCTATTCTTGACCTCTATGCCATAATTTAACGATTTGAAATAGGTAAAGTTGACATAGTATGTATGACCCATTCAAGTTCCAGGAGTACAAGAATGTGGAATGTATCCCTTTTGAACTCTCTATATACTGAGCAGGGGACCAGAGAAAAATTCAATATGACTACAGAGTAATTACCTGTGTGACTTTAGTCAAGCTATTTAATATTTCTGGTTATTACTGTCATCCTGCATAATATGAGAGATTTGGTTTGATAATTTTTAAGGTACTTCTGTGCACTAAAATTCTGTATTAAATAAATATATTAGATCTATTTTTCTCTTTAAATCAACATATTGAAATATTTGAGTTTTAACTGAAATAACTTTTAAGGCAAAATGGTACTTAAATTCAGTATATGCTATATTGTAGAAAAGTCATCTCAAATCCAAAATTATCTGCATAGCTCTATATCCCACTAGCACATTAACTCTGTAAGACAGGGAAATGTGTCTGATTATTCATCACCATCTTTATAGTATCTAGGATTATGTCTGGAGAAAGTTGTCTGTCAAATCCTTTTTTTGTTTGTTTTTGCAAAACTAACTACTGAATTACCACTGGTAGAACACAATTCATGCATATCATGTTTTATATTTTCCTCTCTCCTTTATATTTCTTCTCATAAAATAAATGGACAAAAAAAAACAGAAAATGAAATAATGAACACCAAGAAAATATCTTTTTTGTATATTTCAGTCACCAAAAATTATAGTCATCTTGGAAAGCTCACTTTAAGCCCACAACATTGGTGAGACATTCTGGAACAGACTGGAAACTCTCTAAGGCAATTGCCTTAGTCTGTTTTGGCTGCTATAACAAAATACCATAGAGAAGGTAGGTTATAATAACAAAAATTTATTTCTTACATTTCTGGAGGCTGCGAAGTCTAAGATCAAGGTGTCAGTATGGTCTTACAGAAATAGCTTTGCCAGCTATTTCTAGTCTCTATATTCTCTGTGGGAAATATTGTTCTGAAAGCAGACGGAAAGTTGTTTTAAGTGTGAAAGCACTTGATCATCTCCAACCCACTATTTCCTCTTCTCTAATTCTTTCAGTGACAGCTGGCACTGAGACAGCTCATAAAATAATGATCATGTTTTTACATAAAGTCATGTACAAATTTTAGGCTAAATAATATAAATCTTTAATAGCAATATCTCTTTACACTTGCATAGTGTAAATCGATCTCATAGACATCATCTCAGAGATAAGAGAGTTAGGTGCTTTAATCCTCAGTCTTTCAAAAAAAGAAAAAAATTATTTGAAGACTACTATGCTAAGTAGAGTTGCTGTAGAAGAAAATAATAAATTAAATATCAGTCATAACAGTTACTAGTCCTAGGAGCAAAAGTGCTCAGTTCATGGTCTGCTGAAAGTTTGATTGAGGAAGGATGCAGAGGGAACAGTTTTGTTGGAATTAATGAGATTGTGCTCCAGGCATCCCAGAACCTGGAGCACCTTTAGAGACTGGTATCTGGGCAGAGGCTCAAGTGAACTTAAGAACATGGGAGAGAAAGAAGAAATTTTACGTGTTTCTCTATACATTAAAGGGTTCTCAAAACACTCATGTTGAAAATGAGAGATCAAATCTGTGAATATTGATATAGAAATAAACATGAGATATATCAAAAATTTTAAAACAATATATTTTATATTAATAATGTTATGAATGTAACTATGTATATACTACTAGTAATGATAATTTGATCTGTCAAGGTCATTTGTTAATACTGTTTTAAATGCTTATGATCTAATCATCATAACTAGTTTTATGTATTTCTAGATTTCATTACATTTTTAGAAAGATGATTTATTGTTTTGTAACAATATTCCACAGACCACTCTGTTCCAAGAGACATTTTGGGGATTTCACATCTGTTCAACGTACATTTGTATAATGTATTTTTTTTTTGAAACAGACATATGATATGTCCTCAGTCTCATAATTAATTATTATGGTCTTTTACCTGATACACATTACATTGTTCATATCTTCTTTAGCTGATTTTAAATTTAACACTTTCTAATTGAAAGCAAGAATCTAATAACTTTTGGTTTTTTATGAGATTTATTTTGTACCATATATGTATTTAAATGATACTTTCATAAGTTTACTGACACTTGTCTTCCTCGACACATTTTAAAAATAAGGTGATGACAGTATCTTCCACAGTGAATTTTATTTTTAATATAGAGATCTACAGAATTTTTAAAGGATTTTCATTTCATCTTTTTTCTCCTTAAATCTAACTTCTAAGAACACCTATATTATGTCTCCTTATATGAAATTATAATATAATATAATTATTCCAAATGTTTAACAGGGTAGAATATTTTCCATGTAAGAGATACTTAGAAATGTGAATTTCACATATTTAAGCAGTAGAACAACAACAACAAAAAAAAAACAGAGCTAAGCAGCCTTTTTCAAATTTAGAATAATTGTAACACAAACGCCTTGCATTTTAAGACGATTTAGACTTTTTTTTTATTTTCTAGATGCTCGTAATTAAAATATTTTACCAAAATCTGTTCCGTTGAGAAAAGACAAATAAGAATATAGCTGCTTTAAGGAATTTGGGCAGAGAAAAATTTCCATGCTCTTTGGTTTAAACTAAGTCCTTGAGTATGACTGAGAAATTTTGCACTAAAGAACAATTGAAAAAGATCAATGAGAAGGTTTTCATAAATTTTCACATTGAAACTATGCTAAGGATATTAAACCTATTATTTCATTTGATCTTCAAGCCAGTCCTAAAGTGTAAATAGATTTGCGCATTTTACAGCATGAAGCTGAGGCTTAGAGACATTATATACTTTGTCTAATGTCAAGCAGTCATCAAGGCATAGCTGAAATTCAAACCCAAGTTCTTAGAAACCTAGAACATTTCCTGCTGTGCCATAGCCACCTCAATTAATTGTTCTATTGAATTGCTAACATATCCTTGGGTATTAGGACTATTAACTGAGAATTGCTTAAAGTATTATGCTTTCCAAATTAAAAATGAGAATAGAGGCTTTTTTCATTAGAATATAAATGCAAACGTATTTTTTTAATAATATATCAAAAACAGGAACCTGGCAGAAATTGCGCAAACTATTAATCTTTTCATGAATAAAATTCAAAATTTGTTACTTTGCCTACAAATGAAGTGTCATTTTATAAAAAGCTACTATGCACCCAACAAATTTTCCTGTTTACACCAATGAGCCAATAACAATCTGTAAAAGCTAAAATTGAGTATAACATTAAAATCACTTAAACATAGGCATATAGTTTACATAGTTTAAACCTGTGTTGAACACTGATAGAATTTAGTTTTAGAATAAACCAAGGATTTTGGAGTTTCAAAATTATGGATAATTGGAATGACATTAACACTCATCCTGACATATCTAAGTGCATAACTCTGAGGGCCAGATAGAAAAGCAAATTGCCCTTGTCTGGCTGGAGGTGGGACTGACATACAACCTCTGTTTTGATACTTTCATCCCAGGGATTATCCAATAGCTCACCTTTAATCCCCCTCTGTGTCTGAATTGTATAAGGATTATTTATTTATTTGTTTGTTTGTTTGTTTGTTTATTTATTTATTTAAAATCTGTTAGAATTCATTCCTGAAAACAATTGAGACAGTTAAAAAATACAATTAAAAAAATGGAATAAACTAAAGTAGGAGTAAAAGAAAAAAAATAAAATAAAAACAAGGATTGAGTTACAAATAGACCTAAGAAAAAGGATACCATGAAGACCTACGTATGTTATTTTAAATTAGCTTTCAATTTGACGATAAGCTTTATCATACAAATGAAAGAATTAAACTTTGATCTAGTAAGTAATTTACTGTATCCATAGGGTAAGGAATAAGCTAACTCCTGAAGGTAGTAGTGGTGTTTAGGAGCTGACTCACACTAGCTCAAACCACTTCATGGGATACAACTGTAAGCATTTCTTCCCAACTCTGACTCAAGTGGTACCACATTGGTATCTTGAAATCAGCCATTCAGCCATTGGAAGAATTTATACCATGCCAATCAGCACCTGCTAAAAATGAGGACTTTTTGACCCCTGGAGAGCTAATTGTCAAAAATTCATTAGCACACCACTACCGAAAAATCCTTCAAAACACATATAGACACACACTTTAAGCTTATCTTACAGCATGCTTAAGTGTAGGCATCCTACGTCAAATATACAATTCAAATATACAATTCAGAAAAATCTCATGAAGCACCAGTACATTGTACTCTAGATACCCTCATCTTGGATAATAATTGGTCAAAGTATAAATTTTCAAGTCTATAGGGACTACATATTCTTCACACTCTATACTTTATTAGTATGAGGTGGTTAATTATAGAATTTTAGATTATGTGTTTGTGTGCATGCACATGTGCAAGTGTATGTGTGTGTATATAAAATATTTCTAAATGCAAAATGACATGTGATATTGACAAATTTTTATTCTAAGATAACCAGTTTTCTGATAGTTTTGATATACTATAAACTGATACTAATTACAATTTAATTTAAAACATAGACATTAATAATTGGAGAATGAGATATATTCACACATATTTGACATATTACGCATGTGAATATATTAATTACAACAGTTTGTGACAGCAAAAAGTAGGAACAACCTAAAGTTTCCAGCGTTAAGGAACAAATTAGATAAAGTCTAACACAGTCATATAAAAGAATATCGTAGCTTAAAATTCAAAAGGCAGCTCCAAATATATTCTTACTGCCAACTTTCAAAGTTATAGTGTTAAATAGAATTGCAAAGTACTAACCAGTGTATGTTTAGTGATAATTTGCATGAAAATTAGATATAGTATATCTGTAATATGTCATATATGCTCACATATATGTTTATTCACATAGCCTGTCTCAGAAGATAATCAAAGAACCAGTAACTCTAGTTGTCTCTGGGGATTGAGGAAGGTTTGATTTTCATTCTATATCCTTTGATAACTTTACTAGTTTATACCTTGTGTATACGTTACTTCCCAAATGCTGCTGATGTCCCATTTTCCAAGCCCATGTCTGAGTTCACTGGCAGCTGCAAGAAATAGCTCTGGAGCCTGCTGACAGTGCCCCACTACAGGAACCTGGATTTGCAGGCTTCCTCCAGCACATGGGATATGCTCAGGCCAAGAATGCCCAGAATGGCAGTCCAACTCCAATCCTGTGATCACTACCTTCTCAAAAAATTGTAAAAAACATTCTTTGAGCAATTATATTTGACACTAAGATGTAATTAGAACTTTAGAAAATATAGGAACATATTAAACTACATATTTGAATCTACTATAACATAAAATTATTTCAAGATCATATATTAAGTTTAACAAAAATATTACGTAGATATTCATTTTCTAGAAAAATAAAAATAAAACAGGGAATGTCATTTTAGAATGTACTATAATGTGCTATTTTAAAAAGGTCTATAAAATTCTTACGTATTTCATTTTATTTATTTTATTTTATATTACTTTCAGATATACCGTACAATGGTTAGACATTTATATAATTTATAAATGGACTCCCTGATTACTCTAGCACCCATCTGGCACTACATATAGCCATTATAAGTAATATTAACAATATTCCTTAGGCCATAATCTACATCCTCCAGACTGTTTTGTAACTACTAATTTGTACTTCTTCGTCTCTTCAATTTTTCTACCCAGCTCCCCCAACGCCGTCTCTTCTGACAATTACCAGTGTGTTCTCTTTGTTTGTGAATCTGTTTAAATTTAAGTTGTCCTTTCTTTTGTTCCTTAGATTCCACATGTATATGACATCATATGATGTTTATCTTCCTCTTTCTGACTTATTTCACACTGCATAATAGCTCTTGATGTCAAGTCATTGCAAACAATAAAAATTCTTCTTTTTCTTTTTCTTTTTTTTTTTTTTTACAGCTGAGTAATACTCTATTGCATATATGTACCATAACTTCTTTACACAATTGTCTGTCGTTGGGCACTTAGGCTGCTTCCATATCTCGGCTAATGTGAATCACACTGCAGTGAACATACGGGTTCATAAATCTTTAAGAATTAGTATTTTGCTTTTTGTTGGATAAATACCAGAGGTGCAATTGCTGGGTCAAAACTTAGTTCTATTTTTAAGATTTTGAGGAACCTCCAAACTGTTTTCATAGTGGCTGTACCAGTTTGCAATCCTAGCAACAGTGTACGAGGCTTCCCTTTTTTCCACATCCTCATCAACACTTGTTTATTTATTGATGATAGCCATTCTGACAGGTGTAAGGTGATATCACATTGTGGTTTTAATTTGCATTTCTCGGATGATTATTGACTTTGAGAATCTTTTCATATTTCTATTGGCTATCTATATTTCCTCTTTGGAGAAATACCTATTCAGGCCCTTTGCCAATTTTTTAATTGAATCTTTTGTTTTTTTTGTTGTTGTTGTTGAGTTGTATGATTCTCTAGAAATCTGTAATATTAACCCCTTATTAGATGTATCATAGGCAAATATCTTCTTCCATTCAGTGGGCTTCTTTTCATTTTGTTGATGGTTTCCTTTGCTTTGCAAACTTTTTTTAATTTGATGCAGTCTCATTTGTTTATTTTTTTCTTTTGTTTCCCTTGCCCGAGGAGATTTATTAGAAAAGAAATTACTAAATGCAATGTCAGACAGTTCACTGCCTATGTTTTCTAACAGAAGTTTTATGGTTTTGGGTCTTACATTTAATTCTTTAATATATTTGAATTTATTTTTGTATATGATATACGAAGGTGGTCTACTTTTATTTTTGCATGTATCTGTCTAGCATTGCCAACACCATTTATTGAACAGACCAACTTTTACCCCATTGTATATTCTTGGCTCCTTCATCATATATTAAATTAGCATACAGACATGGGTTTATTTCTGGGCTGTCTATTCTGGTCCAGTGATCTATGTATCTGTTTTATGCTAGTACCACACTGTTTAGATTACTATTGGCTGCAGTATATTTTGATATCAGATAGCATGATACCTCTAACTATATTTTTTCTCAAAACTTATTTGGCTATCTGGGGTCTTTTGTAGTTTCATATAAATTTTAAATTATTTCTTCTAGTTCTTTAAAAAATGTCATTGCTATTTTGATAGGGATTACATTGAATCTATAGATTTGTTTGGGTAGTATGGACATTTAAACAATATTATTATTATTATTATTATTATTATTATTTTATTCATGAACACAGTATAGCCTTCCATTTACTTGTATATTTATCAGTTTCTTTTTTAATGTCTTTTAATTTTCTGAGTACAGGTCTTTTACCTTATTGGTTAATTATATTACTAGGTATTTTATTTTTATTTGATGCAATTATAAATAGTATTGTATTCTTAATTTCTAATTCTGATAGTTGATTATCAGTGTATAAAAATGCAACTAATTTATGAGTATTAATTTTTATCCTGCTACTTTACTAAATTCATTTATCAGTTCTAACAGATTTTTCGGTAGATTTTGGGGGTTCTCTCTGTAGAGTAGCATGTCAACTGCAAATAATGACAGTTTTACTTCTTTCTTTCCAAATTGGATGCCTTTATTTTTTCTTGTCTGATTGTGGTAGCTAGGACTTCCAGTATATGTCAAATAAAAATCATGAAAGTGGGTATCCTTGTCTTGTTCCTGACATTAAGAAAAATATTTTTAATACTGTTGAGTATGATGTTATTTCTGGATTTGTTTATATGGCCTTTATTATGTTGATATATTCCCTATATTCCCACTTTGCTGAGACATTTTATCAAAAATGAATGTTGGGTTTTGTCAAATGCTTTCTCTACATTTATTGATATGATCATAAAATTTTTATCTTTCAATTTTTTTTAGATGGCGTATCACGTTATTTCTGGATATTGAACTAACCTTGCATTCCAGGAATGAATCCCACTTGATCATGGAATATGATATTTTTAATGTATTGCTGAATTCAGTTTCCTAATATTCTCTTGAGGATTTTTACATCACTTTTTATCAGGAATACTAGCCTATAGTTTTCTTTTTTTAAATGTCTTTGTCTTGTTTTAGAATTAGAGTAATACTGACCTCATAAAATTAGTTTGGGAGCCTTCCTTCCTCTTGAATTTTTTGGAATAGTTTGAGAAAAATAGTTATTAATTCTTCTTTGAATGTTTGGTAAAATTCACCTATGAAGTCATCCGGTTCAGGACTTTTATTTATTGTAGTTTTTTGATTATTGATTCTATTTTGTTGGTGGTAATTGGTCGATTTTGATTTTTGGTGTCTTCTTGACTTAGTCTTTGGAGATCGTATGTTTTTAGGAATATCCATTTCTTCCAGATTGTCTAATTTGTTGGCATATAATTGCTCATAGTGTTTTCTTATAATCCTTTGTATTTCTGTTGAGTCTGTTGTTACTTGTCCTCTTTCATTCCTGATTTAATTTATTTAGGTCCCCTCTCTTTTTTTTTAATGAGTCTGGTTAAAGCTATCTTGTTTCTGTTTATCCTTTCAAAGAACAAGTCCTTGGTGTCATTGATTTCTGTATTGTTTCTCTAGACTTTATTTTGTTTATTTCCACCTGATCTTAATCAGTTCCTTTTTTCTACTCATTTGGGGTTTTATTTGCTGTTTTTTTTTCTAGTTCTTTTAAGTATAAGGTTAGATTATTTATGTGAGATATTTTTTTCTTAAGGTAGGCCTGTATTACTATGAATTTCCCTCTTAAAACTGCTTTAGTATGTCACATTGAATTGTTTTCATTTTGAATTGTGTTTTCATTTTAATTTGTCACTAGATATCTTTTGATTTCTTTTTTCGATCTCACTGTTTACCCATTTATTGTATAGTAGCATTTTATTTAGCCTCCATGTATTTGTGTATTTTCCAGTTTCTTTTCTTTTAGTTGATTTTCAGTTTCATATCCTTGTGGTCAAGAAGACACTTAATATAATTTTAATCTTCTTAAATTTATTGAGGCTTGTTTTGTGGCATAACGTGCAGTTTATCCTGGAAAATGTTCCATATGCACTTGAAAATAATGTATATTCTGCTTCTTTAGGGTTAAACACTCTAAAAACATCAATTAAATCCATCTGGTCTAATATGTCATTTAAGGCTGATGTTTCCTTGATGATTTTCTGTCTGGAAGATCTGACCATTGGTGTCAATGGGGTGTTAAAGTCTCGTACTGTGAATGTATTACTAGCAATCTCTTTCTTTATGTCTGGTAATATTTGCTACATCTCCATGACTTATTATATACCTGGAAGTTTGTACCGTTTGACCCCCTTCATTCATTTTACACAACACTCCAACCCATCTCTGGCAATAATGAATCTGTTCTCTGTCTGTATGAATTTTGTTTTGTTTTGTTTTTATTTTAGATTCCATGTGTAAGTTAGATCATACAGTATATGTCATTTTCTCTTAGATTTGTTTTAAAGTAATCAAGTGATAGTGGAGAGATAAATATATCAGGAGACTACATAAAACAAAATTAGCACATTTTGCAGCATGTAACTAGAATCCTGTCAGAGCCTTCCTGCTACTTATAGTAACAGGTGCTTTGGGCTACCCTATTAACAATGTACTCATGTAACAATGCTTTTCTTTTTACAAAGAAAATGAAATTTATATTTAAACATGTGTGTGTAAGTGTGCACACACACACACATACACATACACACACATACACAAACACATGGAGACATGAAAGTTGGCTGGTAAAGTAATATTCCAGTATTTCAACCAAGGTAGGAGCTGTGGTATTTAAAGTTCATAGGCCTGGTTTATGGCTTTCCGGTGTCCATCAATTATAAATTCTTTTAGGACTCTTCACATTCCAAAACAAAGATAACCATAGTAAAAACAAATGAACATTTAAAAATTGTTTTCTGGCCAAACTAATGGAGGTATATATTGTCAGAATACCAAGTTTGAAAAGTTTTTCTAAGGAATAGAAACTCAAAATGCTCTAAGCATAAATGTAAAGACTTTTCAAATGCCTAAAATGATATCACTTTCTTCTGGTATATGCAGAGAGTAGAATTATTTGAAAATGTTTCTGGGATCTCAGATAGTTTGTGTAAATAAATATCTATCTTTTCAAGGAAGTGTTTTATTTTCTTTATTTTTCCAAATATTCTCTTTTCCCAGAGTTTAATTATTTACTATAGCCCATACATTCTGAGAAAACAAATAATATTTTATGTTATTTTTTAAAATTATATTTATTGGGGTTACATTGGTTAATAAAATTATATGGGTTTTAAATGTACAATTTGATTATGTATCATCCATATATTTTATTGTGTGTTCATCACTCAAAGTCAAATTTTTATTACCATACAATTGACTCATTTTATACTTATCTACCTCCTCCCTCCCCCACTTCCCTCTGGTAACCACTAAATTGTTGTCTGTGTCAATGAATTTTTGTTTGTACTATTTGTTTGTTGCTTTCAGTTTTATATCCCACATGTAAGTGAAATAATATGGTTCTCAGCTTTTTCTGGCTAATTCATTTTGCTTAGCATATAAATTTCAAGATCCATCCATGTCGTAAATGGCAGCATTTCATCTTTTCTTATTGCTGAGTAGTATTCCATTGTATGCATGTATCACATCTTTATCCACTCATCTATCAATGTTATTTTTATGTCTTGTCCACCGTGTCATTGCTTCCACATTTTCATATGTATTTATATATTTACAACTGATAGATAAATATATTTGTTTTTTTCTAACAGATACTTCATTAAAGTTTTTTTGGGGGGGGCGAGGGGGGATGTAAATACTTCATACATATTACCTGCAGTTCTTTGTCTTCCTATCTTCCTTGTCTTCCTATCTTCTTTTTTATCTTCCTTTTTTTAAACATCCTCCCTTCCCTTTTCTTCCCTTCTTACCTTCTGTTTCACTACTGGGGGTGACAGGTAGAATGATCCAGCCTTAAAGCACAGCCCAGGAAAGGGTGCAGCAGAATGTCCCAGTACCTGAGAAAGTCAGATGCTAAAGGGGATCCTTTGGAGACACTGTCCTTTAGCCAATGGAGCAGAGAGGTGCAGAAACCAGGCACCGATGTGGCTGTGAAGGAGATAGCAAAAGAGAAGGCCAAAATGATACAGATTGACTGAAAATGGGCAAGTAAGTAATATATTGATGATTGTGGGAGTCAGGTTTCTTAGCCTCTGAGAAGGGATTAGTAATTATGGAAAGGTAAATAGCTGACAAGAATCCTGAAGTGTTAAATTGAAATCAAAAGTATTAGAAAGATTAGTATAAACTCATGGGTTTCATTTATACATACACACAGAGAGAAATAAAAAATAACTATGTATATATGTATATGTATATACATAAAAATACAGCCAATTTTTGTTATCATGATAGTTGTATTCTATAAAATTGCTGTGAACATGAAATTAGCAAATACTAAACAATTACTCCTAGGGAAAATATAGTTAGGTTTCTGCAAGCTTCTGGTCACATGTTCATCAACTGATCATTTGTGATCAGTTTCTAAGCCCCTATAAGCCTAAAATAAAACTTATTTCATATAGTTTGTTGACTCATAGCCAACAACATTATAACTCATGACTGAGTGAAGCTTACCTAACACACATACTTATACTGTAAGGCATATCACAGGCTTCTTGTACTTAGAAACACAAGAAAGCACTCAGCACTGAAATGGCCCTGGGGCAGGGGTGCGGGGGGCATTTTAAACAGCAAAATCACCAATGAAAACAAAATGTGAAAAACGTAGCACTAAATAAATTGCCAAAAGGATTCTTGTTTACAGTATGAGAGTTGAAACAAGAAGACAGAACATGTCCTTGTTTGACCTCAGCTGGGAACATGTGTGTAGGACGACTCCAACTTTTTACCATTCTGTGTGTTATGTATTTTAGCACTACAAATAAAATTTAATGAGTATGAAAATTTACAAAAATAGAACCCATGAATAATGAAGATCAATTATATATCTGCATGTTTGTAAACTTGTACCTATTTTGGCTTTGCCTATTGGGAAGGCTTAGAAACACTGAGAAGACCCAGCGCCAGAACAATTGGTATCTGAATACCATTTTCTACTAAAAGGAACCAGAAAGCTTTTCAGAAATTGCTGATTTCAGGACTTACACAAAAAAGTACAAGATGAGCCTGAAATATTGTATCAGGTCAAAGAATAAGGAATAAGGAAATAGTTAAAGAGTAATGGAGCACATAAGAACACAGAAGTCAGCTTGAGGAGCTCCCACTGGGTAAATTTAGGACAAATTCAGCATTAAAAAAATAAGAATATTAAACAACAATCCACAGTATAAAATATGAATTTTTTAAAGTAAATATGTAAATATGTATATATATATATATATATATATATATATAAACTCTTGCTAAAAAAGAAAACAAACTAAT
>NW_006438867.1:864074-952141 GCF_000325575.1 Pteropus alecto | reverse complement strand
CATAAGAAAAATGATGAAAGCTATATAATTACTATTTGGCATCCATCATTATGGTAGCTGATACATATTGTAGTCATGAATGAAGTCTAAGGATAGTGGGAAGATGATTTTTTAAAAAGCAGACTATTAGCGCGTAATATAACAATAATTTTTCATAAAATATAAATTAAAACTTCATAGAAATGAAGACATGGTATGGCATTTTTTAAATTACTCAAAACCTATTCAATTAATACAAGTTCTTAAAGTTTAACACTTCTTTGGGAAAGACTTAATAATTATAATTATTGTTATATTAAATTTATTGGTGTTACATTGATTAACAAAATTAGGTTTCAAGTGTAAAATTCAATAATATGTCACTTTATTCTATTTCATTATATCAATAGTCTTGAACTAAAAGTTTTTATTTTATTCAATATATTTTTATCTCTCGACTAGATTGTAAATAAAAACATACCAAATAATCCCTAGGAATTTTTCTCAGTAATAATCATAGCTAAATCAACTAAATGTTGCTGCACTACCACCATTATTATGATCATCGATCTTTATATCGCAATTTATACACATAGATGCGTCAAGCCAGACACCCAGCTATTGAATTGGAAAGAGCAGTTGCATGTTTTTAGACACTGTTTCTCATGCCACAGAAGTCTTATGGTCCCCATGGGCTCTTCTATTTTAACACATGACCCAATTACATGGATCACTGTTAATTATCCAGAGCTGAGCCTCAAACCCGGCTAGGATAATCATGCAGGTTTTTTTTAGTTCTTTAGCATTGAAACGGGGGCTCTTCCAACATAGCAAAACCTGTGAGGTATAACTTCTGAGAGTCATTAGATATATGTCCTTTAACACATGAAATGAGCATACTAGAGTGAGAGATTATGAAATAATACCAAAAATAGAGATGATTAAAAGATGAAGTGATTTATTCCTATGGGGTTTGAAATTCTTCTCTAATTGATGATGAGGCTTAGCTGAACCCCTATCTTTCCCATTATTACTCCACTCCTTCATTTATGTTGTAAGTTAATACGTTTCCTCTTCCTAAACCAATTGAGCCACTTGCAAAAAACAAGTTCTGGTTAAAAAAATCAGGGAATAGAGTTAATAATATTGTAATATCTATGTATAGTGCCCAGTGGGTACTAGACTAATCGGGGGGATCACTTCATAAATTATATAAATTTCCAACTATTATACTGAATACCAGAAACTTAGGAAAAAAATAATTTTTTTTTTATATTTATCAAAAGAAACAAGAGTATCAGATATTTTTGAGGTAACCAAATCTGCAGAAAAAAATTGCCTTTATCAAAATAAGGGTATATATAAAGACTATATATTATAATGTTTTTGAAAATATTAAGTAATAATGTAAAATAAATAGTTACTTATCATGTACAAAGAAACAACAATTTAAAGAGATCTCAGAAAAAAGGAGTAAAAATTAATGATCCACAAAATTTTTCTCATTGGAGTCTAAAAAATGCTGAGATTTCATGAACTTGTTTTTTACAGCCTTTGTTTTAAAGCTAGATGTAAAGGATGTCACAATAAACTCACAATTTGATGTTTATTGCAGAGAGTTTTGTAATATGCTATTTTACTGCTTTATGAAGGTTGCATTACTTTTCTCAATAAACAAAATTTTGAAGAATACAAAAATTTACACAAAACCATCTCCAATTTCATTTGCAGTAAACCAAATTTAAAAACCAGCCACTGTTATTTACTTATTGAATCTAATTATCTGTAATATATTAGTAAAACAGGTTGTAAATGAAATAAGAAAACAAAATAATCACAGAGCAATAAAGCAGAAATAACCCTAAAATGCAAATAAGAGGTGCTAACTAACATAAAACATATGCCCAAATCTGAATAGTGGGTTCACTCCTTGCAAACACAGTAATCTTGGACAAAAAAACAAATCTTTCTGCCTCAACATTGTCATGAGTAAATTGGAAACATTAATATGACCAACTTCATAGTGTCACTGTATTAAATATTAAGTATTAAATGGCATTCAGATACCAATTAATATATGTAAAGCTCTTAAAATAGTACCTGATATTTATTATGTTTTTCTACTAGTATCTTTAAATAAGCTCATTTTTGTTTATGCTATCTTTAAAAAAATTTTGAATTTTAAGAGGATCAGATGCCAAAATCTGGTCTGTAATCGCACTTTATGCACAGCACACAAGTATTTGGTTAAGATGGGTTATGAAATGGAATTTACAGACATAACTAGTTGCCTATTGCTTTGTATAAGCTCAGTATCATTTAGAACTCATCAAATGACCATTTATTGTTCTATAATAAAGAATTCCACTGATACAAAAAAATTGGAATCATAATAATAATGTTCGAATTTACTGTTTACTAGTTTCATTTTTTGAGGGGAGACATGGGTATTTTATTTCCCTAAATGAAAAATGTTGAGAGACTTCATTTATTATCGGCCATTTAGGCATTTCTTGTTGTGAAGTGCTTAATTTTTTGTCCAACTTTTGTCCAAATTCTTATTGGCTTCATTTTTTTTTCTTTTATAAGGGTTTGTCTGTGTGTCTGTCTATATGTCAGTACTATATTATCCATTCATCTTTTGTCATGTGTATGGATTACAAATATCTCCTCCTACATTATAGCATTCTTTTTCACTGTTATAGTAGTCTCTTTTTAAAAAGTTTTTGATATTGTCTAGTTCATCCTTGTTTTAATCTTGTTTGAGAAATCATTGTCTTCTCTGGTGTCATAAAGATATTTGTTATAGATTACCTTCAAGAAACTTTAGACTTCATATTTTATCTATAGTTCATCTTAAATTGATTTTTGTATATGGTGTGAAGAAGGGAGAAATCTATTTGTCTATATCTATCTATTTATCTACACACACATGATATTTATATCTATATTGTAATACCTCCAGCTTCATTTTTCTTTATGATTGTCAACTATTCTTGCCTTTAAATTTGTAAATAAATTTTAGAATCAGTTTGTCAATTTCACCAAAAGATCACATACTATGACTTTGATTGTAAGTGCATTAAATGTGCTTAGTAGGGAATGATTTGGGAAGAAAAAACATATCGAATCTTCCAAACAATGTTCATGGTATAACTTTCTGTTTAGTTAGTAATAATTTCTTTTTTGTTAATAATATTTTGTACTTTTAGGAGAGAGGTTTTGCTTACCATCTACTAGATTTAGTTCTAGCTAGAAATGTTTGCTAATATTAGTATAAACTGTATAAATTTTAATTTTTGTTGCAGATATACATTTTAATCTTGTTATATTGCTAAATTTACCTATGTATAACAATTTATCCATACAATATTTTGGATTGCTACACACACCATCAACATTTAGTGAAAAATGCCAATTTATTTTCTTTCATTCCTATTATTATAACTTTAATTATTTTTCCTGCTATTTTGTCCTGGCTAAACTGTCCAGTGAAATATAAAATGAAGGTAATTATAATGTTTTCTCATTCTTTATCTCTAGAGAACTGCTTTAATAATTCATCATTTAGTATAATCATTCTTGAAGAATGCTTGTACATAATCCCATTCAGATTAAGAAAATGCTCTTCTATTACTGCTTGCTTATTTTTCCATTTTCATATTTTGTAACATAAATATTATTGAATATTGAATTTTATAAAATTTCTTACATTTAATATACTAAAGTGTATTTGTAGGATTTTAACTACCTTAACATTTGTCTTACAATTATTTTAAAATAAGCTCTATGTTGAGCTTATATTTACTATCTAACTACTTTTTTATACATCTGATATATATGCCTTTTGCATCATTTCTTTTTTCTTTTTGATTTTTTGAAATTGAAAGTGAGATAAAGATGCTTCCCAGAACGGAAAAAGCTTAAGGAATTCATCACCAGCAAGTAAATATTACAAGAAATGTTAAGGGGACTTCTGTAAAAGGAAGAAAGGGAAAAATCACATATGTAAATAATAAAATGACAATAACTATCTACATAACAATAATCATTGTCAGTGTAAATGTGTTAACTACTTTAATCAAAAGACACAGGTTAGTTGAATGGATAAAAATACAAGACCCATATATATGCAGCCTACAAAAGACCTACTTCAGATCAAATGACACACACAGACTGAAAGTAAAGAGATGGAAAAAGATATTTCATACAAATAATTTTTTTTTTAAAAGTCAGGTAACAATACTCATGTCAGACAAAATACACTTTAAAACAAAGGCTATAATAAGAGACAATTAACGTCATTACATAAAGAAATAAAGAGAACAATACAACAAGAGAATATAACCTTAGGAAACATGAGTGCACCTAACATAGGAGCATATGTTACCAACATAAAAGGAGAGATTACAGTAATACACTCATAGTAGGAGATGCAAACACCCCATTGACACCAATGAACGTATCTTTCAGACAGAAAGTCAACAAGGAAACATAAGCCTTCACTGGCACACTAGACCAGATGGATTTAATTGATATTTTCATAGCATTTCACTCCAAAACAGCAGAATATACATTCTTCTCAAGTGTACATGGAACATTTTCCAGGGTAGACCACATGTTAAGCCACAAAACAAGCCTCAATAAATTTAAGAATATTGAAAGCAAACAAAACGTTTTCTCTGACCACAATGATATAAAAGTAGAGATCAACTAAAAGAGAGAGAGAAAAAAAAAAACTTAGAAACACAAATGCATGGAGGTTACATAACATGCTACTAAACAATAAATGGATTAACAATGAGATCAAGGAAAAAATCAAAAGAAACCTAGAAACAAAGGAAAATGAAAACACAGCGACTCAAAATCTATGGGACACAGTGAAAGCAGTCCAAAATGAGTAGAAAGAAGGAAATAATAAAGATCGGAGTGGAAATAAATAAATTGGAGTCTAGAAAAGCAATACAAAAGATCAATGAAACCAAGAACTGGATCTCTGAAATGATAAACAAAATTGATAAAAGTTAAACCAGACCCATCAAGAAAAAGAATGAGAACCCAAATAAATTAAATCAAAAATGAAAGAGAAATAACTCCATACTCCACAAAACTACAACAGATTCTAAGAAAATACTATGAGCAATTATATGCCAACAAATTAGACAATCGGAAAGAAATGGTTATATTTGTAGAAACATACAATCTTCCAAAACTTAGTCAAGAAGAAACAGAAAATCTGAAACAACCAGTTACTGCTAACAAAATTGAATCAATAATAAAAAAAACTCCCCCCAAACAAGTCTTGGACTTAATATTTCATATGCAAATTTTACCAACATTCAAAGAATTAACACCTATCTTTCTCAAACTATTCCAAAAAATTCAAGAGGAGGGAAGGCTCCCAAACTAATTTTACAAGGTCACCAATAGCCTGATTCCAAAATCAGACTGTCATTATAAAAAATTAAATTTATGTTAATATCCCTAATGAACATTGATGCAAAAATCCTCAACAAAATATTAACAAACTGAATTCAGCAATAAATTTAAAAGATCATACACCATAATCAAGTTGGATTTATTCTTGGGATGCAAGATTAGTTCAACATCTGCAAATCAATTAATGTGATAGACCACATTAACAAATTAAAATATAAAAATCATATGATAATATTAATAGATGCAGAAAAAGTGTTCAACAAAATCCAGCATCCATTTATGATAAAAACTCTCAGCAAAGTGAGAATAGAAAGAACATACTTCAACATATATCTCAACCTATAGCTAACATCATAATCAGTGGGGAATGGCTTTAGATAAGGGACAAGACAAGGATGCACCACTTCTATTTAACATGGTATTGGAAGACCTAGCTACAGCAGTTAGACAAGAAAGAAATAAAAACATCCAAATTAGAAAAGAAGTAGTAAAACCGTCATTATTTTCAGATGATGTGATACTATACATAGATAATCCTAAAGATTCCACTGACAAACTGTTAGAACTGCTAAATAAATTTGGTAAAGTAGCAGGATATAAAATTAATATTCAGGAGTATGTGGCATTTTTATACACCAATGATCAACTTTCAGAAGGAGAAATTAAGAAAACAATCTCATTTACAATTGCATCAAAAACAATAAAATACCTAGAAAACAAACAACTAAAGTGGTAAAACAAACAAACAAAAAAACCCTGTCTTGGAAAGTTATAAGTCTTGAAAAAAGAATTGAAGTAGATATAAATAAATGGAAGCATATAACATGGTCATTGGTAGGCAGGATCAACACTTAAAATGGCCAGACTACTCAAAGCAATCTACAATTTCAATGGAATCCCTAGCAAAATACCCATGGCATTTTTCACAGAACTAAAACAAATAATCCAAAAATTTATGTGAAAGTGTAAAAGATCTTGAATAGCGATGGCAATCTTAAGAAAGAACAAATTAGGAGATATCACACTATCTGATATCGAACTACACTACAAGCCTATAGTAATCAAAATAGCATAATGTTGGCATAAAAAAAAAACATATATAGATCAATGGAACAGAATAGAGAGCCCAGAAAAAAGTCCATGTCTTTGTCATCCTTTAATCTATGACAAAGAAGGCAAGAATATACAATGGGGTAAAGAGAGTCTCTTCAACAAATGGTGTTGATAAAATTGGACAATTACATACAAAAAACAGAGTTGTACTACCTTCGTACACCATATGCAAAACTAAACTCAAAACAGATTAAAGACTTAAATGTAAGACTCAAAACTAAAACTTCTATTAGAAAATGTAGGCAATAAACTCTGAGATTGCTATTAGTAATTTATTTTCTAATATATCTCCTTGGGCAAGGGAAACAAAAGAAAAACAAATGGGACTACATCAAACTAAAAAAGTTTTACACAGCAAAACTTAAAAGCAAAATTAAAAGACAATCTACTGAATGGGAGTAGATATTTGCCTCTGATACATCTAATAAAAAGTTAATGCCCAAAATTCATTAAAAAACTCACATAACTCAACAACAACAACAACAAAACAATTCAATTAAAAAATGGGCAGAAGATCTGAATAGTTATTTCTCCAGAGAGGACCTCAGATGGCCAATAGACATGAGAAGATATTCAAGATCACTAATCAGGGAAATGCAAACTGAAACCACAATAAATTATCATCTCACACCTGTCAGAATGCTTATTATCAAAAAAATCAAAAAACAAGCATTGGCAAGGATGTGGAGAAAAGGAAACCCTCATATGCTGGTTATGGGAGTGAAAATTGGTACAGTCACTATGGAAAACAGTCTGGAATTTCCTCAAAAATTAAAAATAGAACTTTTGTTCCTGCAATTACACTTCTAGGTATTTATCCAAAGAAAACCAAAACAATAATTCATAAAGCCCTATGCACCTCTGTGTTCACAGCAGCACTTTTCACAATAGCCAAGACATGAAAGTAACCTAAATGTCCATCAACAGATGATTGGATAAAGAAGTTATTGTTCATATATACAATGTAATATTAGTCAGAAAATAATGAAATTTGACCATTTTCAACAACACGAATGAACATAGAGGGTATTATGCTGAGTGAAGTAAGTCAGACAGAAAAATAAATACCACGTGATTTCATTTACATGTGGAATCTAAGGAACAAAAGGAACAAACTAAATGAAAACAGACTCACAGATACAGAGGACAATCCAGTGATTTCAAAAGGGGAAGAAAGTGGCAGGCTGGGAGTAAAAGCTAAAGGGATGAAGAAGTACAAATTAGTAGTTACATAACAGTCATGGAGATGTAGAGTATAGCATAGGTAATATATTCAATAGTATTATAATGTCTATGCCTAGAGCCAGATGGGTGATAGAGTATTCGGGAGTATTGCTTCATAAACTAGATATATATATATGTCTAAGTAATGTAGTGTATACCTGAAACTAATATAAAAATTCTTTTTAGTTAAAAAATGTTTTATTATTTCTTTCCTTTTTTTACCAACATGTTGATTACATGTTTCTTAATTATTTGTTCAGAAGTTAAGCTAAATGACATCATGAATTTTTGAATAATTAAAAAGTAATTCAAATAATTAATTTAAATATATTTCTGATTCTTCTAGAACCTTAAAATACTTAATTCAGTTACTAGCCTCCCTTCCTCTGTATCATTTATAATTAATTCTATGCAATTTAAATCCTATGACATGTATTATTATTATCATTGTTGTCATTGTTATTGTTATTACTATATTAAATTAATATTTGTTTAAATTTTACCCACATGTTCAATCTTTTGGGTACTTGAACTTTAATGTTATTACATAAAATCTTTTTTCTTTTTTCTGAAGAATCATTTTAGTATTATCTTTTAGTCTTAGGATACTCTCAATAAATTTCTTGTGTTTGTTGTCAATTGTTTATTTTAGTAGTCTCATTCCATTACCTTTGGGCTTTCATTATTTCTACTAAAAAATAGTATTTTATATTTGTTGCTTCAAAGAGAATGGTTTCATTTTCTGCCTGTTGTTTTAGCTTGGGATTTTTTTATTTTTTATCCAAATATGCCTCTGCTGGTTTACTTTATGCTTACTCCACTTAGGGTTTTCAGACATTCTGAATCTGTACCTTAATATCTTAATTTAGCTTTGGAGAATTCTTGGTGACTTTCAATATTTTTCTATACCTTCTTTCTATCTTCTTCTAAAACTTAAATTTAACATATTTTAGGTTCTTTCGTTTTGTTCTGAATTGTCTGTATAATTATTCTCTGGATTGGATTCTAGATTTATTTGAATGAGCTGTTTTCTTGTTTATTAATTATTTTTTCTTTTTTTAAACTTCTATTAAACACAACTAGGAAGTTCTTAATTTTAATTATTTTACCTTTAAGTTTAAAAATCCCTATTTTATTCATTCTAATTCTTCCATGAAAGTATTTTTTTCATCTCCTTTATTTATTGTCTTGATTATATTTATTACAGTTATTCTAAGGTTATTGTTCATCCTCTTCAATATATATATATATCTTTTATGAGTCTATTAGTTTTGTCTATTTTTTTTTCTTCATATTTTCAGTTATTTTGGTACTATCTTTGGTGCACCTTGTGAATTTTCATTGAAATGTAAATATTGTGTATATAAATTATAGTGTCATATGTTATCTAATTCATGACACAATTTCTATTTTTCTTTGCTAGAGTTCAGGCTACTCATACTAAAATAATTATGGACTTAACTGTGTTGAGACCAGGTTATGGTTTTAATACAACTCCATCTACTTCTACTAACTTGTTCCCATGAACAACTTTCTAGCAGAAGTGAGTGCAGCTATAGAAGCCAATATCAGAGCCACTTTGGGTGATAGAAATGTTCTGTATCTTATTTGTATAAATGTCAATATTCTGTTTTGCAAGATGTTACCACTGGCAGAAACTGATAAAAGATACAAGAGATATCTCTTTATCACTTCTCATATGTTATAACTGCATGCGAATCTACAATTATGTCAAAATTAAAAGTTTAATTTAAGAGGTGACACAAATTCCTGTACACATGGAGTTTACACTATTGGAGTCACAGACAATAAACCAAAAAAATCAATGAAACATTTAGTATATTGAAACAAGATAAGAAATAAGGACATAAAATATAGAGAAGTGAGTTAAAGAGTACAAGGAGTAGAGTGCAATATTAAGTGAATGAAAAATATCAGAGAAGGTGACACCTAAGTAATAAATTCAAGAAAGCGATGGAGGGGGCTTTGGAGTTACCTATGTGAAGAGCATTAATAAAAGGACAAAAATGATAGAGGGGCCGAGTACTAAAATTTGAGGAGGAAATATGAAATAGATTATATAGGTTTTGTAGGAAACTATAAAGATTTGACTTATTTTCTCTGTGAAATGGGGCAGTGAAAAGGAGAGAGGGGAGAAATGCAAACAATGTGCTTATAATCTAGAATTAACTTTATCCTAAACCGACTGCCAGTTCCCAGAATAAGATTCAGCCTATGTGATTGTAAGGCCCTGATTTTCCCTTTAGATTCCTGATCTGCTTGTTTCCACATGCATCCTTATAAAGTCCACCTAACAACTTGCTAGAAATGGAAAACTGCACTGTTATTCCGGCAAATTTTTTGTGTTTCTGTAAGTATAAGGACTTAAAAAAAAAAACCAAAAAACTACGATGATAAATACTCTTTAAGGGATACAAAGATATATAAGGAATCATTCTTTTCAAAAGCATTCTAGTTTGATAGAGAAGAAAATAAAAGTAGAAAAAAATTATAGACAAGAATGTAGAAAAGTCCTAAGAGATATCAACCATTTTTTTTACAGAGGGCAAAAAGGAAAAATGATTAAATTCAACAGAGTAGGATAGGAAATTTTTCATGGGGGAGACCTTAAATTAATCTTCAGCTATATGTATGAGTTCACCAGACATAAAAAAGATAAAAGAATATTAAATATATATTAAAAAAAAAAAACAGAAAAAAAGGGTTGGAAACACGACTACTTTGGTGAATAAATTTGGCTAATATAATTTTGTCATTTTTGTCAGTTTTATAGTTTCACTATAAGATTAACATGTAAATGTTAAAGGTAAAATAGGTAGAAATAATGAATACTACAAGAAACATTACTTTGATGAGTTGCTAGGTTTGATGAGAAATCTTAAAATCTTTACTTAATGACTGTTTTTATAATCTAGGTTTATTTCAACCTTATTTTCCAAAATATTTATTTTGAAGAACAAATTATAATTCACATAATTTTTTATTAGCACTGGATTTTGAAGAAACAAAATCCTGTATATTGAGCAGAAACATTGCTCTGTTTATGCAATGAATGCAATGTTTGTTTGTTATTAATTTTCATATAATAGTTTTAGGAAGTAATTGTAAAGTACACTATACAGAGGAGCATAGGAAGTTGTCATTAATCTTTATGGAATGAATTCCAGAATATATCAAAAATACACTAAGTCAAAGGGATTATTATTTTTAAAATATAAAGTGACATCTGAATTCTTTCATAAAATTATTCTCTCTTGATGTCGCAGCAATATGCTGATGTATTATTAAAAATGTATAACAGAAACTTGCCCTTTAAATTTATTTCAAAATGATCACTAAACCTGGTGATGTAAAGTTAATTCAGGGGAAGGAAAGGGAAAAGTGGAGAGGAAGAAGAGAAGAGAAGACAAGGGAAGGGAAGGGAAAGGAAGGGAATAAGCTCTTGAAAAATGTTCTAAGGCATGTTGAGAGAAAAATTTGCCATCAGTGTGTTTCACATTTTTGCACATCTTATGAACAAGGCAGTAGTTGCTTTGTTCCCAGTGATTATCTCATGAATGTTTGTACAGTAAATAATCTTGTAAAAAAGAAATAGTTCCTTCAGAGAGAAGGGCAGATATTTTGCAGCCTTAGGGATATAGATAATGTATTCCTCTGGAGCAAAAGACAGATATATATATATACTGTCCAGTATAATAAAGATAATAGCTACTTTTGGAGGAAAGATCAAGCCTTTTCGTTGTCCATTAAAATAGATTTGTGATCATGACTCCTTTTGTAATACAGCCCTTTGCATATACAGGAGTTAACTAGCCCTCTCCATGCTGTCTTGTGAGAATTGGAATTGGCAAACTTGTACAAGAAAATTCTAATACTTCAACTACCACCATTATGAGTAATAAAGTTATTTTTTTTCTAACCCAGGAGTCTTGTATCTTCTGCCAGCATTTATGAAACGGTGGCAGGCTGACATTTGTTAGTAGGATAAAAACTTAGGAGATTTCACAATTTTTTTTAGTTACAGTTGATATTCAATATTGTTTTATATTTATTTCAGGTGTGTACAGCACAGTGGTCAGACATCCACATGATTTATGAAGTGATCCTCTCGATCAGTCCAGGATGCATCTGAAACTATACATAGTTATTACAGTATTATTGATGATATTACCTCTACTGTAATTTACATCCTTGTGAGTATTTTGTAGCTACTAATTTGTACTTCTTAATCCTGTCACATTTTTTTCACCCAGTCTCCAACATCCCTCCCATCTGGCAACCATCAGTTTGTTCTCTGTAGCTATGAATCAGTTTCTGTTTTGTTGTTTATTTATTTTGTCCTTTAGAATCCATATATAAGTGAGATTCACTCTTGCGTACACAGTCATGGGGACTGCTTTTCCCCTACCTGGCCTGGTGTATCAGGTAGATTAAGAGACATAACTCTGCATTAAATTCTGTAGCTCCTATCCTCTGCCTCCAGTGAGATCCCAGGAAGCCAGCAGCTAGGCCTTTATCCTTCCAAGCAGTGATATCCACAGGAAAGTTAAAGAAAATATCACATGAAAAAAACTAAAAAATCTAGTAAAAACTTTTTTTGGAAACTCATGCCAACTCAACTGAAAACCAAATCACAAAATTAAAAATTAAAGAATGTGTTTAAAATAAAGTTTTAGGAAATATCTCAGAAAGTGGAGCACAAATGTAAAATAGAAAAATAGTATAGAGAAATGTTTTTAAAATATAGAGCTTGTCTAGGTGTCCAACATTTTATTTAAGAAAATTTCTTGAAAGAGAAAGATAAATGGAGGGGAAGAGATCAACAACACTAAGGAGAATAATCAACTCAGGCTACAAACTATGGTTTAAGAAAGTCATATTGGGAGCTGTTGTCACCAGGTGCCCCCAGTTCTTGTGCTTTTTTAAGCTGGGAGCATTAGTCTTGATAATGTGGCGATGAAGTTTATGTCCTTCCATTCTCTAACGCCTGGATTGGCTGAAAATATTCTTTTAATCCCAGAGAGGTGTTCTATTTTGACCTTCCCCTAAAAGTTGGTGTAGGCATAGTCGATTTAAAAGCAAAACATACAGAGTAGCCTACTCTGTCTGAATTTATTAGAGCTGGAGATCCAGCATTTAGCTGGCACTATCACCTTCGTAAATGTTTCTAATGTGATGAGGCACATGTTTCACAAGACTCCCTTATGACATTAACCATTAACTTTCTCCAAAGAGGCTTTTATAAATTCTCAGGGAAGCTGAAAGCTGACTGTATTCCAAACACCCCGTTTGGCTATGTTCTCCTGGGTTGGCAATTTTTCCTTTTCTTGAAGAGTTAAATTTGTGATTTCTTCTCAGCATTCACAAATAAGCAATATATTTTGCAGGTATAACTACACTGAATATAAATTACAAATAAAAACAAAGTAATGATCAATATTAGATTACTAGTTACCTTTAGAAGTAGAAGAAGGATGTAATTAAGGAAAGGCACAATTCTTATAAGGCATTGGTTACATTTTACTTTTTAACCTGGCTAGCAGGTCCTGGTATACATCAATTAAATAGTGCTTATAAATTTATACACTTGTCTATATATAAAAATTATTTCAAAATAAGATTTAAAAACACAGAACACTAATTTTTTGTTTTCATTAAAGTCAAGAAGGTAAATAAAATGTCACTTATTTTTTAGATTTTGCAATTACATTAAATAAATTATAAGTATGTGCCAGTTCACACACTTACCAAAGAAAATCTATTGGTGATAAAACTTTATTTTATATGTATATATTCTTCTATTAATTTTTTTATGTGTGTGTATTTACAGTATTTTTTTATTTGTTTGTTTCAGAAACATATGAGAAGATCAGTAGAAGAAGATGGTGAACATTCTGTAAGAAGAAGAGAGTAGTAAGTATAACCAAGGCCAATACAATACGATAGTTATCATTTTTCAAAATAATGTTTACTTATTTGTTGAAAAATTAATTTCCATTATACATTTTCGAACATATTCTTCATTAAAAATTTGTGTATTATATTTTCCAATTATCCTTTAAAATTATTTGAAAGTATACAATCAACCATTGCTATAGATTAATACTATCACATTTGAGTAAATAGATAGAAACTTAATTATCCTGACCTCTGCACAAACACATAATTATCTAATTAAAAAGAAAAAAATAATTCATTAAGAAATGTAAAACCTTGTGCTTTTCTGATTTATTAAAAATTTGTTTTGTTTTAAAAAAAGTTGTTTCAGATGCCATTATGACCTGTTTTTTGGTTAGAAATGCTATCGTCATTTAAAAAATTTTTTTAATCTTTTTTATTTTTTAGGTATGTAGTTTATTTTTATTATTTTTTATTTTTTAATTAATTTATTTTTCTATGATGACATAGGTTAACAAAATCCAATAAGTTTCAGTTGTACATTTTAACAGTAAGACATATATATATTTACATTATGTGTTCACCTCCTATAGTTAAATTTTTTCTGTCACCACATATTTGACCCTGTTTATCCCATCTGCCTCGCTCCTTCCCCCTCCCCCCACCCTCTGATAACCACTAGTCTATTGTCCATGTTCATGAGTCTCTGTTTGTTTGGCCTGTTCATTTGTTGCTTTTAAGTTAATATCCCACATATAAGTGATATTATGTGATTTTTGACTTTTTCAGTCTGGCTTATTTCACTCAGCATGATTATCTCAAGGTCCATCCATGTTGTTGCAAATGGCAGTATTTCATCTATTCTTATGGCTGAGTAATATTTCATTGTATATACGTACCACAGCTTCTTTAGCCAATCATCTA
Organism: Pteropus alecto; assembly: GCF_000325575.1. Lineage (NCBI taxonomy): Eukaryota > Metazoa > Chordata > Mammalia > Chiroptera > Pteropodidae > Pteropus > Pteropus alecto. The sequence continues at coordinate 937,543 of NW_006438867.1, read as the reverse complement.
TTGTAGGACACTTTGGTTGCGCCCATGTCCTGGCCACCATGAATAATGCTACTATGAACATTGGTGTGCAAATATCGTTTTGGATATGAGTTTTCAAGTCTTTGGGGTAAATACCCAGTAGAGGGATCACTGGATCATATGGTAGATCAATTCTTAGTATTTTGAGGAACCTCCATATTGTTTGATACTATCATTTTAAATTTAAATCCAGAAGAAAATAGATTTGTCATTGATAATTTAACAAGTTAAAATTGAAATATTTGTCAAAGTGTCCTTAGTAATACAATTTATTATCTTGTATGAGATATACGATCATAGAAAATATGCTTGTATCTATGGTGTTAATTGGCTGAAGTTAGGGGAAAAGTACAATTTTACTTTATATACTAAGAGTAATTCAAACCATCAAGAATTTGGAATAGCTTCTCAGAAGAAATAATTATTTTCTTATGTCATTTGCAAAGAAATATAAGTAGGGGAAAATGGTATTGAACTGATGATTTAAATAGAGAAAACAATTAATTGAATGGCTAAGTCCAATGTGACTACATTATCATTGAAAAGAGAGATAAAATTATTGCCCCTGCTGGTTTTAAAAATGCAAGTGAGAAGGCAATGGCAGAAGACAAATGCCAACCATTTTAGCTTCATGTCAAAAGATAAAGATAATGCTGGGAGCTACTAGCAAATCCTAACCTCACCAAAGACCATGTACATGCCTGTAATGGTTTCTCTTTGTTTGATCTCCAAAATTCATGTAACTCACATTAATGGAATCTAAATGGGATCCTTTTGGCAAGACATACAAAGTAAATATTTAAGATGATAAATATACAATTAAAATTAATAATCTATCAGTTATCAAATGTAGCAAATTCCTACTTCAGGTACTGGGTAACATGTATAATAAACTATTATAATTTCTAAATTTAGAACTTTGTTGAAGAGTGATGTCAGAAGCATGGAACCATGAGGGGTCTCCTTGATCTCTGCCCTTGAAATTACAACTAAACGATTACAATTCAAGAGAAAACACCCAGCCTAGCACACAAACACTGAGAGTTCTGAGTATCAGAATATCCAAAGGTGGGCCGATTAAGTAAGCAAGGGAAAGGGAGAGGAGGAGAAGAGATCAGTGCTGTGGACACAGTCTACAGCTTCCTGCAGGACACAGTGAGTGAGGGAAAGTCGATGGCAGTTTGCACTCTCTGAAGACCCAAGCAATCCTGCCTAAGTGAGCAGCATATTCCATGTAGCAGAGCCTGGAGATCAGGACAGAAACCAGGGCAGAGACTAAATACAGAGAGACAACAGCTGAGTTTTAGCAACTGCCATAGCCAGGCAGAGGTCTGAGTCATAGAGACAGGCAATCTCTTCCTGTATCCTCCCAGAGCTAGCAGAGAACCCCAGGGGTAACCAACGCAGCAAAGGTTGGGCTGCAGAGAAGGGAATTGAGACACACTGTGGCTGGTCTCAGAGACAGGATTGGGGACATAAAGGCAAAGCCGCAAAAGCTTGGTGGCCAGCATTACTGGAAGCATAACAGCCACAGATACACAGGCAGTCTCTCCCAACCTACTGCATCACCAAACATCCAGGCTGATTCACAGGGAGACAGCACAACACTCTCTCTGGCTGCTGGGGCAGTACTGAGACTTCAGGGGCTCCTCAGAGGCTCAGATCCCCATCATCCATCACATTCTTCTATGGGAGTGGAGACCTGGGACAGAGGCAACCTGGTCACAGAGGAGACACACATGTCCCCAGGAAATAATTTTTTTTTTTTTTTTTTTGCCACAAAGCAGAGATCTGGGAGGCCTGGGCAGTGCAGGAGGCTTACACGCTGCTTATTGAAAACAATAACAACAACAACCAAACTCTCTTCTTATCAACCTGCTAACGAGAGAGCACCCTAAATAATATTTTTTTTTTTAAAAAAAAGCAGAGTACATTCCGATAAATGCTTAGGAAGAGAAAGAATTCACCAAATATCATAAACAATCAAGATGACAAGGCAGCTCAGAAAGAAAATAAAATCTCCAGAAAATAACATGGATATAAAAATACGCAATTAAATGACAGGGAATTGAGGATTGCACTTCTGAAAAAACTCAGTGAAGTGCAAGAACATTCTGATTAACAGTTCAATGAACTCAGAAACAAAATCAATGACCACAGAAATACTATACCAAGGAGATTGAAACTTAAAAAAAAAAAAGTCAAATGGAACTTCTGGAGCTGAAGAACTCAATAAAAGAGAAAAAGAATAAAATAACAAGTTAAAAAAAATAAATAAACTGACCAGATAAAGGAAAGAATTAGTGACATTATAGACAGAAATCTAGAAATGATGAAAAAGGAAGAAGAAAGACTTAAGAGTAAAAAAATAAAAGAAAAGAGAAAAAAAGAAAAATCTCTACCAGAACTATTTCTCCAACACCATCAGATAAAGCAATATAAGAATAATAGATATACCAGAGGCAGAAGAGATGGAGCAGAGAACAGCGAGTCTGTTCAAATGAATAGTCAATGAGAATTTTCCAAATCTATGATAAGAACTGAATTCTAAAACCCAAGAAGCAAACAGAACACTTAATTATCTCAACCCAAAAAGGCCTTCTCCAAGACACATTATATCAAAACTATCAAAAATTAGTGTCAAAGAAAGAATTCTCAAGGCAGCCATGGAAAAGATGTGGTAACTGTAAAGAAAACCCACTAGATTATCATCAGACTTTTCAGCACAAACTTACAAGCTCAGAGGGATTAGAATAAATATTTAACTATTTAAAGAAATTACCAGCTAAGAATAATATATCTAGCAAGGTTCTCTTTTAGATATGAAAAAGAAATAAAAATCTTTTTTTGACATACAGAAGCTGAGGGAATTTTCCACCACAAGGCCTACATTACAGAAAATACTGAAGGGGGTATTTCTACCTAAAACAAAAGGACAAAAATGCATAACTATGAATAAGATGACTAACAGGCAGGCAGAAACAGGAAACTGCAATCCTTATAAGAACAGAGTATTATAAACTTAAGTATTATATAATGATTAAAAGTGAAAAAATTTTAAATAAAAAAGAAGACAACTATTGCAAGCTAGAAATTAACTCACAGCATAAATAGAAATAATTTGAGACAACAGAAACAGAAAAGAGAGGGAGTAAAGGTCTGAATCTGCAAAGAAGAATGGAAATAAGTCACAAGCAGGTGAAAAAGAACTACTGTATATATAAAACTTTCTTTTACATAAAATTAATGGTAACCGCGCACACACACACACACACACACACACACACACACACACACACACACACAATCCAGAACTGAGACACATAACATATAACAAGAGAGGATCAAGGGAAAAATCATAAATCATCAAACTAAAATAACAGACAGAAACACAGGGCAAAGAAACAATGGAGACACTGAGGTATCACAAAGCAAAAGATAAAATAGCCATAGGAAAAATCTCATATTTCAATAATCACCTTCAATGTAAAGGGACTGAACTCACAAATAAAAAAGCAAGATTTTGTCAAAAAAGAAAAGCCAACCATATGCTGGCTTCAAGAGACACATCTCAACTGCAGGGACAAATATAGACTCAAAGTGAAAGGGGAGGAAACGATACTCTAAGCAAATGACATCCAGAGCAAAGAGGGTATATCTTACTTATATTTGATGAAATAGATTCAAGATAAAAATGGTAATGAAAGACAAAGATACTTCACAATAATATAGGAAGCAATACATCAAGAAGACATAACATCTATCTATCTATCTATCTATCTATCTATCTATCTATCATCATCTATCTATCTAACTGCACTTGCAACCAGGGAGCACCAAAATATATAGCAACTATTAACATATCTACAAAAAGAAACTGACCAAAACATAATTATAGTATAGGGGACATAAATACCCTCCTGTCAGCTATAGATAAATCATCCAAATGAAGAATCAATAAGGAAATATCAAACTTAAGTTACATCTTAGACCAGTTGGACATACTCAACATTTAGAGACTTTCATCCCAAAACATCAGATTATACATTCTTCTCTAGTGCACATGGAACATTCTCAAAGATAGATCATATGTTGGGAAACAAAACTGGCCTCAACAAATGTAAGAACACTAAAATCATATCAAGCATGTTCTCTGACCACAATGCTTTGAAATGAGATTGACCGCAAAAAGAAAGCAAGAAAAAAAAAACACAAATTTGAGGCAATTAAACAACTTGCTACTAAAGAATGACTGGGTCAAACAGAAATAAAAAGAGAGATCAAGAGATACATAGAAAAAACAAGAATGAAAAACAACATATCAAAACTTTTAGGACACAGAAAAAGTGGTAATAAGAGAAATGTTTATATCATTACAGGCCTATCTCAAAGACAAAGAAAAATTCCAAACAGAAAAGTTACATCTTAAAACTAGAAAGAGAACAAATAAAGCCCAAAGTCAGCAGAAAGAAGGAAATAATCAAAATTAGAGCCAATAAATAAAATTGAGAACAAAAAGACAACAAAAAAAATTTATGCAAAAAAGAGCTGATTTTTTGAAAAGATCAAAAAAATTGACAAACTCATGGTTAGACTCACTAAGGAAGAGAAAGAAAGGGAAACAATAAACAAAATCAGAAGTAAATGAGAAGTTAGGACAGATACCACTGAAATACAAAGGATCATACAAGAATACTCTACAAGATTATATGCCACCAAATTCAATAACCTAGAAGAAATGGACAATTTCTTAGAAATATGCAACCTTCCTAGACGGAATCAAGAAGAACTGGAAAATCTAAATAGACCAATCAACAGTAAGGAAATTGAAACAATCATTGAAAATGTGCCAAAAGTAAAAATCCAGGACCAAATGTGTTCACTAGTGAATTCTACCAAACATTCAAAGATGATTTCAAAACTTTCCAAAGAATTGACGAAGAGAAAATATATCCAAATTTATTTTATGAGGCCAACATTACTCTGATACTAAAATCTGATAAAGATAACACTAAAAAAATATATAGACAAATATCTCTGATGAATACAAATGCAAAAATTCTAAACAATATATGAGCAAATCAAATACAATACATTAAAAATATATATCATAATCAAGTGGGTTTCCAGGGACACAAGGATAGTTTAACATGCACAAATAGATTAATGTGATACACCACATCAACAAAATAAAGGATAAAAATTATATGATCATATCAATGGATGCAGGAAAAGCTTTTGACAAGATACAACATCCATTATGATTAAAACACTTAATAAAATGAGTATAAAAAGAAAGTACTTCAACATAATAAAGGCCATATATGAAAAACATTCAGCTAACATTACATTTAATAGTGAAAACCTATAAACCTTCCCTCTAAGGTCAGGAACAAGACAAGGCTGTTCGTTATTATCACTCTTATTTAATATCGTCTTGGAAATCTTAGCTAGACCAATCAGGCAAGAGAAAAATAAAAGGCATCCAAATAGGGGATGAAGAAGTCAAATTGTCACCCTCTATAGATGACATGATTTTCTATTTAGAAAACCCTAAAAGCTTCACTAAAAATTATTAGAAATAATAATCAAAAACAGTAAATTTTTAGGGTACAAAATCAACATACAAAATCCATAGCATTCCTATACTCTAAGAATAAACTTTCAGAAAAAAAAGGAAAAAAAAATTTCTTTTTCAATTGCAACAAAAATAATAAAAAACCTAGGAATAAACCTAATGAAGCATATAAGGGACCTATGTACTGAAAACTGTAAGACATTATTAAAGGACATTAAAGAAGACACAAAGAAATGGAAAGATATTCTGTGGGCATGAATTGGAAGAATTGACATAGTTAAAATCAACAGTATATTAACTAAACTGTTATACAGATTTAATGCAATCCTCATCAAAATCCCAATGGCATTTTTTAAAGAAATTGAACAACAAAACAACCATCAGATTTGTATGGAAGTGCAGAGACACTAAATAGCAAAAGCAATCCTGAGAAAATAGAACAAGGTGAGAGGTATGTATTACTCTGCCTGACATTAAATTATACTATAAAGCAGCAATAATCAAAATAGCATGATATTGGCAGAAAAACAGACACCGAGGCGAATGGAACAGAGAGCACAGAAATAAACCCTTATATATATGGGCAAATAATTTTTGACAAAGGAGCCAAAAATATAAAATGGAGAAAGGAAAGTCTCCTCAACAGGTGGTGCAGGGAAAATTGAAAGCCACATTCGAAAGAATAAAACTAGACTATCTGTCACCATACACTAAAATTAACTTGAAGACCTAAATATAAGACCTGAAACAATAAATTGCATAGAAGAAAGCATAGATACTAAATTCATGGACCTTGGATTTAGAGAGGATTTATGAATTTACTGCAAAGACAAGAAAAGTAAAAACAAAAATAAATAAATGGGACGATATAAAACTAAAATGTGTTGTACAGAAAAGTAACCATTAACAAGACAAAGAGGCAACCATTCAAATGAGAGAATGTATTTGTAAACAACACCTCTGATAAGGGCCTAATATCCAAAATATACAAAGAACTCACATAACTGAACAATAAAACAACAAACCCAATTAAAAAATGGTAGAAAACCTGAACAGATATTTCTCCAAAGAGTAAATACAGATGGCCAATATAAATGTGAAAAGATGTTCAAGGCCATTAATCATCAGAGAAATGCAAATTAAAACCACCACGTAAACTTTAATATTTATGACTACATAAAAAAAATAATACTATTTTGAACAGATCTTACCAGATAAAGATGGGTTAACATTTAGGCTCCTCTATGAGATTTATACAAGTTCCCATTAAAATGTTACAGGGCTGATTTCTGTTTCTTAGGAATGGCTTTTTAGAATAATAAATTCCATTTTCTCATATGAAATTTGTATCTAGTAATAACATTGGTGGATCTTGAGAATATCATGCTAAACAAAAAAAGTCAGACAAAGTCAAGAAGCATATGATTTTACTCATACATGGGATATAAAACTGAAAGCAACAAATAAGTAAGCCAAACAAAAACTCATAGACATAGACAATAGTGTGGTGGTTACCAGAGGAAAAGGGAAGAGAAAGAATGGTAGAAAATGGAAAGAGGGTCAAATATATGATGATGGAAGATTTGACTTTGGGTGATGAACATATGAGGTATTATCGAATTGTACAGTTGAAACCTATATAATTTTATTAACCAATGTCACCACAATAATTTTAAATAAAATTAAAAATAAGACATAAGATTAATAAAATTCAAAAAAAAAAAAAAAACCTCTTTAAAGAAGTTAATTGTAGTCTCATATCAGGCTCTAATTCCTCCTTGCTATGTTACGGGTTAATGAGCCTCAGGCCAGAAGCTCACTCAGTGTGCCAGTCCTGTCCTGTGTGGTACATATTGTCCTAATCACTACTGATCATGGTCTAATTCTTTCTTCAGGATCTAGAATAGAGATTTTGACTAATGAATCCAAAATGTCCAAACAGGAAAAATGCAATAAAAACAAGCACATCATATTAAAATTTCTGAAAAGAATAAAATAAACCACAAACTGGAAGCTATGGCAAATAAAAGTATTTTTAGGAGTATAAATAGGTAAAAAAAAAAAAAATAATCTTTTCTGACTTATTTCAAATATAGTATAAACTCTTTATAAGATAAGGTTGCCTCATGTAAAGTGACAAGAGAACCTACGGTGCAGTACCCATAATGTGAAGTGCTTATCTGTCTTTCTTTCTTAGGAGAGCTTGGTATCTACTCTTCAAGACTTTACATGGGCACTCATCTTCCACTTGTAAAAGAGCTAAGAATGGCCATAAACATTTTCTGAAAATTTACAGTGGCATTTCAATCCTTAGAAAAAGTAAGAGCTGCTTATAGCAGAGATCCCTGTATCTAAAACAGAAAGGTAAACCTGGAATTTCCCATGTTTTCTGGTGTAAAAAGATTTTCATGTGACATCTGACTCACTTTGGAAAATCATCTCTGTTTCTGCCAATCATAATACAAAAAAAAAAATTATATCTGACTTCCGTGGGACAGGAATGATGAAGGTATTATGGTAAGTGAAATAAGTCAGACAGAGAAAGACAAATACTGCATAATTTATCTTATATGTGGAATTTAAAGAACAAAATAAATGAATAAACAAAACAGAAACAGACTTGGTTTATTTCATTAAACCCTGATTTGTGTGGAACCACATTCCAAATATCTGTGGAAATACGCTTCTACTGCCCAGTCTTCAAGGGGGAGGAATTCCAAGATGGGGCTCAAGGCTTGGCTGACCCCTGCTTGAGCTCGATCCCATCCTACAAGCTACATCTAGCTCCATTGCCTAGAAAATAATTTTTTTATTTTGCTTTGTAAACATGTTTTTAGTATTTTAACTGAGGCATAATTGACAGAGAATAAAATACACATATTTAGAGTGTACAATTTGATTAGTCTTGACAGTATATCCATCTATGAAACCACACCATAATTAAACATATCCATTACCACTAAAATATTCTTTGTGACACTGTCTAATCTAACCTTCATACTCTATCTTGCCTCATCTGTCTCTGCTTAACTTTTTGAACATGTAAATACAATTATAATAATTGTTTTTATATCTGTTTGGTGCTGCTCCCAATTTTTGTGTTAGTTCAGATAACATTCAATTGATTGACTTATCTTCCCATTATAGACCTTATTTTTCTGTTTCATTTATTTATAATTATTTATAATTTTTAAATTAAATTATGATATTTATGTATATTTATTGTATTGAATACCATACATAGTGAATTTAACCTTGTCAGGTAATAGGTGTGTTCTTGTTCTGCTACAAATATTCTGGAGCTTTGGTCTGGAACACAGCTAAATTACTTATAATCAGTTGACACTATTTTATCTAGGCCTAATTATTGCCCGTCACTGAGGCAAGAAAGATCCATCTTTATACTCAACCCAATAGCCCATAGAGTATTGTTTTTTAGTTTGTTTGATGGGAATAAGCATAAATCTCTACCCTACATAATTCTCTATTATCTATTGAATGTTGTTTTTTTCTTCGACTCGTTTTGAGTGGTTCTTTCTTCGGCCAAAAGTAATTTTCTCACACACATGCACTGAGCAATATTCAGCTGAATACTGATCAGCTGTGATCTCTGGCATTATCTCTGTGTAGCTTCCTCTTCTCAGACACTGTCCTGTGAACTCTACATGCCTTCATCTCTCTGGACTGTCAGTTCTATCTTGTCAGGCAGTTCATCAGGTACTGACTGGTTTCCTCCTCTTTGACCTGCAGCCTGAGTACAGTCTTCAGGCAGTAAGCTGGTATAGGCACAGGGCTCACATAGTTTTTTGTTTGTTTGTTTGTTTGTTTGTTTAGAGAGCACTGCCCCTCCTTATTTGACATCCAGTGTCGTATATCTTTGTTCAACATATTTTTGTTTTTGGTTTCTACTTTTTTCTGGTTAGAGGATAAATCTAGTTAGTCCCTGTTACTCTGAGATAGAAATTAAAGTGTTTCATCAAAATTCTATCCCCCAAATTATTCTTAAATAAATAATGCATTGTTCTCTCTTCACACATTTGTTTTCAGTTTGGAAGTTGTTATGTTTTATGTCTTTTCGCTATGATTTGAGAAATTTTTATGGGTGAGAGAAAATAGAAGCATGCATTTAATCTGTCATACTGAACTATAAATCTATGTTATCTCTTAGGGAACTAACTCACTATTATAAGAAGCAGCTTGCAGAAAAGGATGGCTGATATCGGTACGCGAATCAGGAATTATTCAGGTATAGAAGCAATAAAATATTGAAGAACAAAAATAGCACTAAAAATCTAGAGTAATATAGAGATTTACTAGGCATATATAGTTAAAATTTTTTACAATGAATGTTATATTAGTTTCAGCTGTATAACATAGTGATCAGACATCTTTATAACACACAGTGTTCACCATGATAAATCCAATACCCATCTGACACCATACATGTTTATTAGGATATTATTTACTATATTCCTTACGCTATACTTCACATTCCCATGACCATTTTGTAACTACCAATTTCTGCTTCTTAATTCTTTCCACTTTTACCCATCCCCTCAATACCTCTCCCATCTGGCAACCATCAAAATGTTCTCTGTAGCTATGAGTTTCTGTTTTGTTTGTTCATTTATTTTGTTCTTTAGATTCCACAAATAAGTGAGATCATATAGCATTTGTCTTTCTATGTGTGACTTACTCCACTCAGTACAATATCTTCTAAGTCCATCTGTATTGTTGCAGATGACAAGATTTCATTTATTGTTATGGCTGAGTAATATTCTATTGTATATATGAACCATCTCTTTGTCCATTCATCTCTTGATAGACATCAAGGTTACCTCTGTATCTTGGCTATTGTAAATAATGCTGTAATAAACATATAAATTCACATGTCCCTTTAAAGTAGTATTTTGGGTTTCTTTGAATAAATACCCAAAAGTGGAATTACTAGGTCCTTCTTTGTCCCATGTTATAGAATTTGTTTTAAATTCTATTTTGTCTAGTATAAGAATTGCTACCCCAGCTTCTTTTTTAATTTTCATGAAATATCTTTTTCCACCTCTTTACTTTCAGTCTGTGTGTTTCAGTCTGAAATGAATCTCTTATAGGCAGCATATGTAAGGTTCTTATTTTCTTATCCATTCGGCTTCTCTGTCTTTTGATTGGAGCATTTAATTCATTTACATTTAAAGTAATTGTCCATACATAATGTAGTTATTGTCATTTTATTATTCATATTTTTTATCTTTCTCCTTCTTCCTCTTCTTTTTAAAGAAGTCTCTCCAACATTTCCTGTAATATTGGTTTGGCGAAAATAAACTCTAAGCTTTTTCTTATTTGGGAAGCTTTTTCTCTGTCTTTCCATTCTAAATGATAGCTTTTCTGGGTAGACTAATCTTGGTTGTAGGTTGTAATCTTCTTTTTCATGACTTTGAATATTTTCTGCCAAGTTTCTGGCCCGCAAAGTTTCTGTGGAGAAATCAGCTGACAATCTTATGGAAGCTCCCTTGTAGGTAACGAGCTGCTTTTTTCTTGCTACTTCTAAGATTCTCTTATTGTCTTTAACTTGGCATTTCAATTATGATGTGTCTTGGTGTGGGCCTCTTTGGATTCATCGTGCTAGGGACTCTCTATATTTTCTGGGCGTGTATGCCTATTTCCTTCACCAGGTTAGGGAAGTTTTATGTCATGATTTCTTCAAATAGGTTTCAATTTTTGGGTTTTATGGGAAGTTTTATGTCATGATTTCTTCAAATAGGTTTCAATTCTCTCTTCTCCTTCTGGTACTTCGATGATGCAAATGTTGTTACGCTTGATGTTGTCCCAGAGGCCCTTAAACTATCCTCATTATTTAGGATTCTTTTTTCTTCTTGATGTTCTGACTATTTTCTGCTGCCTTATCTTCTAAATCACTTCTTTAATCCTCTGCTTCATCTAATCTTCTGTTGATTTCTCCTCAAGTATTCATCATTTCAGTTACTGTATTCTTCATTTCTGACTGGTTCTCTTTATGTTTTCTATCTCTATTTTTATGTTTTCTGTCTCTTTGTTAAAGTTCTCATTGAGTTCATCTACATTCTCCCTAAGTTCATTGAGCATCCTTATAAGCCGTATTTTGAACTCTGCATCTGGTAGATTGCTTGTGCCCATTTTGTTTAGTTGTTTTTCCGAAGTTTTTTCTGTTCTTTTATTTGGGACGTGTTACGTTGTTTCCACATTTGAGCTGCCTCTCTGTGTTTTTTTCTATGTATTAGATAGAGCTGCTATGTGTCCTGATCTTAATAGAGTGGACTTATATAGTAGGTGTCCTATGGGGCTCAATGGTACAGTGTCCCTGGTCACTTGAGCCGTATACTTTCTTCCTTGTATGGGTTGTGTGTGCCCTCCTATTGTAGTTGAGCCTTGTTCACTGTTTGCACGTCATTGGGAGGAATTGATCCTCAGGCTGATCTGTTGTGAGGGCTAGCTGGTGAATACGGTAGAGAATCTGTTGTTCAGGGGCTTAACATATAGAGTATGATTTGTTTTAACAGAGCTCTGGTGCCCGCCCAGTTTTCCTTTTATGTGTGTTATTCTCAGATATGGCCCATATATGGTGCTCCAGTTTGATTTGAAGCCACTGGGTAAGATGTTGGCCTTGAGAGGAGCCCTGCTGTAAGCCAAGGTCAGTTGTAGCCTGTGCCCTACCCTAGGCCACCAGGCATGAGCCACCAAGCGATCTACAAATGTCCTTCACTCGCACTGCCTTGAGAGGCCAAGTTGTGATTTGAGGTTGGCTGCTACTAGTGCCAGAATTGGGGTTGCTCAGCCAGAGGTATAGCATATCAAGGCCAGATACTACTTGTTTTGTTTTGTGAACCTTTTAGAGATTTTAGGGAAGTGTGCAGCATGAGACAAAATAGGCCATTTGTATGAAAAAGCTACTGAGACTGACTTTAGTGGGTGTACAATTTGGGTGAGACTGGATCTCAGGGAATCATCAGGGTGGGGTGACCAGCGTTAGTCAGGTTGATGGAAACTCAGATATGGTGCCTGCCTTCATCTGCATGCTAGGAGAGGGGTGGGCTCAATGGATTCTGCCAGCACTACGTTTGGGAGAAATCTGCATCTCCAGCCCTCACCCTGAAGCCAGATAATTCAGTTTCTCCCTCTAAGTCTCTGGAATTTTTCTAGCTGTGCTCAGCAATAGAGCTCAGAGTGAGCAAGTCCATCAGTGAGAAAGTCTGAACATGGTCCCTTTAAGAAGAATACCTGAGATTCACTCAGCTACAGTCTCCACTGGTTTTATAGTCAGAGCTGTGAGGACTTCTCTTTCTGGCATTGGAACCCTGTACTCAGAAGCTTGGTGTGGGGCTGGGACTCCTTGCTCCTCTAGGTGGACCTCTGCAGCTGAGACAACTCTCCTGATTTTTAACCACCACATGTGGGTATGAGACCAGCCCATTTGACATCTCCACCCCTCCTACCAATTTCAAGGTGGCTTTTTCTGTATGTCCTTAGTTGTGAAATTTCTGTTCAGCTAGACTTCAGGTGATTATCAATGATAGTTCTGTAGTTTAGTTGTAATTTTGATTTGGTCATGAGAGGAGTCAAGCACAGCATTTACCTACTCCACTATCTTGACCAGAAGTCCTAAGCATATATATAATTTTTAAAATACAACTACAATTATGAAGAGATTGAGTATAAAAAATAATAGGGATGTTACCAGCTTGTGTAACTAAGTACTTGGTGGAGTCATTTTCTGTGATAGAAAACACAAATGTTGACATGAGTTTTTAGTACTAAGATAATGTTGAGAGGGAGAGAATGCATTTTTATTTTGGACAAGTTGAATTGCCTCAGAGACTATAAGGAATTGAGCTGAGAAAGAAATATCTGTCTTAATTGTGAAAATCTTGGATTTAGCTTTAGTTAGCATAAAGTTAAAAAGTGAAGAAGAGGAAATGAAGAATAGAGGAGAAAAAAGATTGCCCGTGGGAGGGAGAGAATGGCAGTAAGTTTTACATGATGTAGAAAGAAGACATGCTAGTGAAAAAGACAAGGGAAGAGTAGTTAAATAGGTCTCAGAAGAATTCATAAAAATCAGTTTCATTGCAATTCAAAAGGTTCAATAAAGATCATAAAATGCAATAAATAATGAGAACTTTAAAGGAATTACTTGATCTAGCGATAAGTAGATTATCATTAACTATTAAGATCAATCCAAATAGACCTGACTGTACAGCAGCAATATTAGAATGGATAGAGGAATGAATAGTGTATGAAGAATGAGTTGCCTAATATAGAGCACTGTTTTAAGAAGTTTAGTAACTACAGAAATAATAGACATTGGCTAATAATTAAGCAGAAAAACATTGTACAATGATTTTTATTCTTTTTATTTTTCAAGCATGAATAGTGCATATATGTCTTATGGATTTATAAATATATGATGGTTTAGGAAAGAGAGATAAATGCCTTTAAGTTTGAATTAAATGAAATGGTAGAAGACAGAGGTTAAATATAAAAATGAACATTTGATAAATAACAGAGCAATATCCAGAAGAGACAGCAGAGGAAAAAAAAATCACAACACATATGGGGCAGTCAATGACTTTGCCGGAATTCATGTATGTTCCACAGTTTTCTTTAATTTAAAGTTAAATCGTTTATGTGAGCACCCATGAGATGTATTCTTTGTTTGTTTAAAGGAAGTTGGAGACCCTTTTTAATAGTGGCCATTTACTCTAATAACTCACACACTTGTTGTATACATCTAATTAAATAAATAATGAAGTAAATATTCCTCTACCTTCAACATGTGCCACAAACCTGACCACTTTTTTTTTTTAACTTTCTTTGTTTTCTCCCTGGTTCAAGCCATTGTTATCTCTCACTTGGTTCTGTGTAATAACTTCTTAAATGGCATCCTTGCTTTCTTTCTTGAATGTTTAAAGAATCTTTAAACTAGTGCCATAGAATGTCACATCTCTGCTCAAACATGCAGTGGTGTCCTGCTGGGAGTAGGAGCTAAATCTCTTACAATGATCTCCAAGGCCCTGCACTATCTGGTCTGTAACTGCTCATTTGACATCATCTCCTACTATGTACCTGTCACTCCACTCCATCCTCATCTGTTTCCCAATACCTTACATGTGGTCTGCCTTTGACCCTGTGCATTAAGTAGCCCTATTGCCTAAAATCATCTTTCTCCAGATATGTAGTTACATTTTTCAATTCCTTTAACTCTGATGGAACCTATCTGCCTTTAACTCTTTGCTTTTAGATTACTTGCTCTCATGCCTCATCTGATCTTCCTATTTTTAAGTGAATCTAGCCTCTAGATTCTCATTTTTTTCATCTCCCATACCCAGCTGATATTCAGTTATTTAATTTATATTTAATTCCATAGTATTAATCACCTTCAATACTAGTACATAATTTACTCATTTGCCATGTATATTGTCTTCTTTTATTAAAATGTCAGATCCAGAAGGGCAGAAATATTTGTCCATGTTGTTTTACTGATGTTTCCCAAGCGTCCAGAATAGTACAAGCACAGCCCGTGTTCAATGAACACTGGTTAAAAAAATGAATATTACAGTCTTAAACTGTAAAGTTTCCCAGCTCAGATCAACCCATTAAAGCACCTGAAATAACTCCCTTTCAATCTAAGTCCAGGGAATAAAGTATGAGTCTACATAAGGTCTATAATTTTTCTATCATCCTCACTGTTTCACCCTGTCATGTCCATTCACACTTATAGCACCTTCCCCACTTTCTCACAAATGTCAGTAACTACTTAATTTCTTTCTTTTGATATTGTATTCCTTCCCTTGGTTTAGAAATATACAAAATATTCCAGGTAATATTCTTTGGAAAAATTAGCCACACTGATTCTGTAAACTAAAATTAATTTTAGACTGTAATAAAGAATAAAAAGCATTTTTTTTTTTGACCAAAAGGAGCTGGAGCCTAGGAGGCACAAATTCAGGTAGAAACTCATATTGTATTTCACAGAGACAAAGGGGAGGCCTCTTTTTGTAGCAAAAGTTGCCTCCCAGGATCCCAGTAGGGCTGTTTTCTGTAAACGAGGGATCCAAATTGGACAGTTCTAATTGGTCAGTATAGATGTAAATGAAGATAAAACTTATGTAGTTCTAGTAGGTATAAAAGACAAAACCAGGGCTTCCTTGCCTTGTTTGACTAAGTTGGCATAAACAAGCTAGGCATAGTGCAGGAAACCAAGAGTTCACTGTGAGGTTCTTCCAGTTATACAGAGTATATGCAAGCCCTTATCAGAAAATGGCCACTAGACTCATTGTTCATAAAATTTTGGCCTTTGGTTGACTATAGAGAGTCTGTCTCAGCATATAAATTCCTTCTCCAAATTCACATCAAATGAATCTTGTTAGGGATCCACAATTCCCAATTTTTAGTCTGGCCTCACATTATACCCCTACCAAAGAATAGCTCAGCATCAAAGGTCAAAATCATTGTGACTGTAATTCTATCCTAATTTTATTTCACCATTTAAAAGCTAAGAAATCAAAAAGATATAAAATATTTTAACTAAAAACTATAAAAATACCTTTATTTTCTGTAATATGTTTAATAAATATATATAAAAAGGAAAGAAGTCTGACTTCTGTTATAGTCCCAGCCCTTCAGAAAAGTCTGTGTAACTTTAGACAGATTATAAACCTCCCCAACCATCAGTTTCCTCATCTGTAAAAACAACAGCCACAATAACACAAGGATGTTAGGTTAGATACATAAACAAGAATGTTGGATTAGGTGTATGAAAGAAATCTCCAAATTTGTTTTATTGTGAAATTTTAGCAATTTATTTTTTAAAATTATCTAAAGTATTATGTCAAATTGCCCCAGTGTTCTGTCTAATAAAAACATGAATCACATTGTTCTTCATTTACTCTACACGAAGTGCTTCTAACAATTGTTTATATGCAATTACATTTTATGTTTTTTTGTTTTGTTTTGTTTTGTTTTTTACTTGATAGCTAGATCCTATATCAGAGACCTTGGTCTAATTTATGCTTGCTAACACTGAACTTTATTTATGGCACTGAATAAATGATAATATAACAACACATTTGAAAATATCTGCCTAAGAGACAAGAGTTAATTCATTAATTTGCATTTTCTTTCTAAAGTTTAGATAAACATAAGCATTTAAGGAAAGCACAAATGTTGTGTGTTGGCTCTAAGATTTGTCTTTGATATGGACTACTGGGGTGTTTATCCCCCATGTTAGTCTGGTGCTGAGTTTTTTACAAAGAGTTGTAGAGTAGTTTATGTGGCAGATATGAAAGACATGTTGATATAATTACATTTTCTATATTTTCCATATTTTCCCAGTGGTTTGAAAAGAAAAAAACAAAAACAACTAAGTCAAGCCAAATCTTGAAACAGTTACTGGTTGTAAAGAAAATTAGTTTATTAATTGTAATCCAGATTTCCAACAGTATCTGTTTTGAATCAAATAAAATTCCATTAAAATGTAGGAGAAAATCTAAAAAAAAAAAAAATGATATGGTATTGGTAAAGCAAATAATTGTTACAATTTCTAAAACTTTTGCTAAGAAATATATAGTGAAAAAATCTGTAAGTGGTATCTATAGCTAAAAACAAAAACAATATGCTTAATTTTTAATTTTTTCTCTTCTAAAGATCTCAATTCTATTCTCTTAATTGAAATACAAATTTAAATGTTTCTCTTTGTGAGGTACATAGTGTTTGAAAGTAAGCGAGTTTTTAGCCTCACTACATAATAAATGGGTACAAATCCTGGCTTTGTCAGGTATAACCGAGTGACTCAATCCAAAGCACTTGCCCACTTGCATTTGTAGATACCTCATGCATAAATATAAATAATAATGCTTGCTAATAGGATTGTTGCATTGATTAGTGACATCCCATGTGGAAAGCGCCTATAATGGAAACTGGTATATAAAATACACAGTGCTGGTTCCTTTCATCTTTAATTTCTTTTAAGCTCAGATTCTCCTCAATGTAGCCTCATAATATATAGACTTGAAGATTCTAGAAACCTCCTATTTTCATTGCTTCTGTTTTTTATGCATCTGTTAAATTCATCACTATAAAAACAAAAATTATTTATCAGCAGGTCAGTATGCTCAAGTTAAAAAGAAGATCACCAATATTGATATAGATGGGGCACAGAATGGGGCATGATAATCGTAGTTTGTTTAGGGTGTTAAGACATTAACTATTTTCTTAATATCTTGACTTTGAGGTAAACATATGTTTTAATCTCCATCCTCCAATGAGAAAATCAGAAAAGGAAACCAATATACAAGTACAAAATAATTGAGATATTTAAAGTTATGTAATCTACTGCTAAAGAGATAATAGTATTATATGAATGAAAAAATAGAGAGATCATGAATTAATTATGGAAGACTTCATAAAAGAGAGAATTTTGAGACAAATTTTATAGAAAGAAAAAGATATTCTTGTATGGTGAATAGTAACACAGTTATTTAGAAGCTCTCCATGTCAGTATGCTTGGTAGAGTCATAGAAGAAAATGCCCTATGTCAGAGAACATTTGGTGCTTAGAAGGCCTGATGACTTCTAAGTTAAATCTCACTATAAAATGGGGAAAATATAGAAAAACTTTACATACGGTAGGATCATTTTACTAGATATATTTTGGAATAAGAAAAAACAGAACTTTCTTTTTATTGTCTTTAGCTCACTAGTAAGTCACAGTCTTTTGTTCATAAAATGCTTCATTTCCTTTCAGGTTCAATTACTTGTCATTTCTCATATTTAAAGCTACTTTTGTATGACTAACAATTGCTGGCTATCAAACTAATGTCACAGTCTCCTCAGACACAACATATTTTTCTCTAGATATGATTAATACTGAATGAATCACTGGTATTAGATACAGAACATATTAATTAGTATTTTTCCCTTAAGATTAACTCCATAAAGTCAAAAGCAAAGGAATAGTTATACTTTAAGTATATTTCCCCAGAAGCCAACAGGCTGAACTAGTTGAAATTGTGATTTGAAATAAGATTTTTCTCAGAAATTATCAATTCCATTACTGTATTATTTTTGTTGTGCCCTCAGAACTAAAGGAGAATGGCCCTTTCTAATTGCCTACAGAACCAACATTATTCTACCTTCTCTTTTCTTTCATCAAGATGTACTACCTATGTACACTTGTTCTGATATTCTGCTCCATAAATAGCTAATATTTAAGCTATGTTGGCAAAACCATTAATGAGATTTTATTAATCCTATATAAGGATATTGCATTCATTCTATAACTCTTGTATAATTTTTTTCTATTTTTTTTATTTCACAAAAAGCATTTAGAATACATTGAGAACAAAACTAATTCAGAAGACACAAAGATTACATATTTCCTGACTTCAATGAGCATGTAATATTATAGAAGGAAATATTTATAAACTGATAAATTATATTATAATAAGATTAAAAATAGAATCATAAGAAAACATCATGGGAGGCTGGAGAATTGAAGACTTCAATTTTTATCATTTGAGTATTCTTATATGCAAATAATGTGTGAAGGGGTCATTAAAGAGGGATTAATATTATTTCTTAAAAGAAATCATGGCAGAAATGGAAGTAACATTCAGCAAAAAAAATTCTTCAAACAAAATACCATACCAACAATTTCTAAAATTCAGCATATAAGTTTGAAATTGCTAGAATTATTAATGAATGATTGCACTATAAATTACATTATTTAGTCAGCAAATTTGAATAATATATACTTAGGAGAATAAAAAGAAATAGATATTTTAAGATTTAATTTATATGTTGGTTTTAAATTAGTTTAAAATTCCAAACTAATTATTAAATAGTTATTAAATAGTTTGATTATAACACCAGCATTTAAGGCTAAAAATTACCTCAGTATATTGTTATCATTTTCTAGTATTGACCAGTTTTAAATACTCCTCAAAGTAGTCAGTATTATTTGCCTTATTGATTTTTGAAACAATTCTTGTTTATCTTCTTATATGGTGTTTCTGGAGTGGTCAGGTATATGATGGTGTCAGGTACTGATGGAGCCTCAGTAATTGCAATGCAGATGAGATTATAATGATATTATAATTAACCAAAGATCATTCTTTAGCCAAAGATGGCATCTCAGCTAAAATGCTGATTTTAGCTAATCTCCCTTTGCTAGAACTAAAATGGGGACGGGGTGGAGGAGGAGGGGTGGGCGGCAGTGAGGTCTGAAGAAATAACCATATCCTGGAGAGGGATCAGATGTCCCTGCACTCTCTGTCCTGCCTCACGAGGGCCTATTTGTCATTAGTTTTCTAGTTTTATTATAGTGTGAATAATTACGGCATTTTAAAAAAATCTGCTCGAAACTTGGAGTGATTTAAATTTTATGATTTATGACTTTCCCTGTTCTGAAATAATTTTTAAATACTGCTTTTTTCCCATTATCTGTTCTTTTTTTTGTATTCCTTTTATATTTAACTTGTACATTATCTTTATAGATTTTATGTTTTCTTTCCCATATCCCCAACTCTCTGTGCCAAATTTTGGGTAATTTTCCAATGGCTATGCAATTATTATTCTCATTATTGTTGTCATTTTTTTTAATTCCTATAAATTTTTGTGTTTCTTATCTGTCTCTCTTTTCTTTTTTTGATGTTGCTTTATTATTTACTGGGGAATCTAAACCTTGTATTTCTCCAATCATTTTAAATATATAATCTTGAGATTGAGTTTCAAATCTCAAGCTTTTGGGGAACACATTTTCCTTTCCTTAACTACTGCCCTTAATTACAGGCATTGTTTCCTCTCTTATTTGTAATATTTTTAAATAATCTCTGCTTATGTCTGACATAGGTCCTTTCCTCTCTTGTAAAATTTATTTGAATCATGAGTTGTAGAAGTTTCTTTCCAAATAGTTTTTCGGTTTGTTTCTTTTTTTTGTTTGTTTGTTTGTTTTTGTCAGAGGCTCCAGTACTTGACTATGTTCATTTTGCAGTTTGATTTTTCTTATATTTTGCAGTCAGTATAAATTCTGGCCTCAAATAGATTAAGAGATGTTTTTCACAGGAAAAAAAGTTCTCACCTAAGGCTAATATGTTTACTGTTATATTCCTGAACAAGTGGGTGGAGTATATTAGTCCCCTCCCAGTGGGATTGCAGCTTTTAATTTTGAACTATGTGATGACAACCCAGGTTTACCATCTTCTCGTGGTGGCTTGATGGTCCTCTGGACCTGCTGCAACTATCGTTTCTGTTCCTATCAGTGTAAATCAATTTTCTCTCATTTCTGGACCTGATAATTTTTCCCTCCTTTACCGAGAGCTTTAAAAGTTATTGAAAATTACATTTTTTTTTCCCTCAGAATCTTTTGTTGTTTATATGGAGAAGGATTCTGGTCAGCCTGGTCTACGATTTTGCCAGACTAAGACAGATTTTTACATTGTTATTTTAAAGCAGGTTTTCTTCAGTACTTGGGTAGACACCATCATCCCTAAGAACCCATATAAGTTTCAGTGAGGCTTATTTCTGCACATGGGCCTGACACTCTATTTATATAAAAAGCAAAATAATAGATACATGCAAAACAGAGTCAGATAGTGAAATGAGATATAATTTAGCTTATTTAAACTTGTTCCATACTAATGAGAACATAATTGTGTTAGAGAGGCCTGGTCCCTGAGTTGGGACTCTCACAGGGACACCTGAAGGGAAGGGTGTTATACATCAGAGGTTAGTATGAAGTGAGTGCTTGATAGAAAACAGGCTTTTGAAACAGGAAGTATATTGGAACCACTTGGGGAGCTTTTAAAAATAATTATTCTTGGACCTGAAATTTTTTCATACGTTTAATTTGGCTTAGGACTCTATATGGTAATAAGTACTCAAGGTGATTTCATGCAAGTAGCTTATGGTATATCGAGCTGCTTTGAGAACCGCTAGGAAAAGATATTGTAGGAAATTTATAGTGAGGTAAAAAAAAAAACTGGTTAATAAATTGTTTTGAAGCCTCCAATAGGAAATTTATGTTTTATCTAGATGAATGACAAGGAGACTGGAAAATCTCAAAAAGGCAATGAGTTGTAAAAACAGTAGAAGACAAGATATATTTATCAATAGCACAAACAAAAACTGTTAAATCTGTTTAGATATCTGTGATGAGGTATGAATTTATGGGGGATTAACAGACTATAAACTGAGGGCCAAATATTGCATGTGGCTTGTTTTTATGTGGCCAGTGAGCTAAGTAAGACTGGTTTTAGATTGTGGGAGGGAAAAAGAGAGTATGTGACAAAGAGCATATGTGGTTCACAAATTCTTAAATATGTACTGTCTGGCCCTTTACAGAATAAGTTTGCCAAGTCCCTGAGTTTAGACAGACTCAAGGTTTTCTCAGTATCGGTGGTAAGTTAGCAAGGCTCTAGCTACAGTGTGACTAAGGAAATGTATGGAGAGGCAGTACATCAGAATGAAGCAAGAACAAGTAGGGCTGGACTAAGAGCCATGGTCTAAATAGCTATCAAATCAAGATTATTAGAATGTTAGATTGAGAAAGTGACCAAAATATCTTCTATGAGATGACACAATGTTCTTTTAAAAATACAAATTTAATTATACTTAATTTAAAATTTTTCATTAATTTTCCATTTGCCTTGACAGGACAAAACACATAGTAGATCAAGATTTTTGAGATTATTCCAAATTCACATTCTTTAAGGTATCATAGCTGATCCACCATAATCCATTCACATGAAACATCTTGAAATCCTGTGAACATGCAAAATACTTCCACTTTGTTTTTATTTTACTGAATTATTTATTTATTGTTTTAAAAATAATAAAGTGCGTAGTTTAAAGATCAAGTTGTACACGTTATAATAAATATCAGCTGCTCTAAACTTTACTTCTTATTCTCCCCAAAAATGTTTTTCTATATTTCCATTTATTTCCTGAATTTACATTCATAATTCTAAAAATTTTCTTATACTTTTATTTCCTAATCTATATTAAATATTATACAGTTAATTTCATTAGAGATAAAGATTTAGCACTTTTACACTACCTAACCCCCTCCACACAATCTCTTCCTTCCTCTCTCAATATTCTTTACCATTGTGATACTATCTTCCTAAAATGGCTGTTTTTCTGATGTTGGTCATCTTAGATTGTATTTCTGATTTTCGCATATGTTTTATCTTATTTTCCATCTTTTAGTTATTTGAATCTGCTTTCTGGATACTTAATATTATCACTTAAATTAGAAGAATGTTCTAATAAGCCCGAGGGAATCTGCCACATCTATAAGAGGTGATTTGGGAAAGAGACTGTGGTGGTGAAGAGGTTTATCTCACCATTTATCCTGTATCCTCTCAGATATTTCTTCAGCATTAAGTTTGATAGCTCACTGTCACCCTCCATTTTTACTGTGTGCTCCAGAGGAGGGAGTTGCCCTGTTTTAAATTCTACAGAAAATGAATGTACTGTCTTCT
Organism: Pteropus alecto; assembly: GCF_000325575.1. Classification (NCBI taxonomy): domain Eukaryota; kingdom Metazoa; phylum Chordata; class Mammalia; order Chiroptera; family Pteropodidae; genus Pteropus; species Pteropus alecto. The sequence continues at coordinate 914,438 of NW_006438867.1, read as the reverse complement.
TAGGTGCCTGCTATAGTGTAAGTTCTCAGAAAATGTAGTGGGATATATGATAATGAGGAATAATAAGCTAGTGTCAGGATGAGAATATAGACAGTTGATTTGGAATCATGGAGGTGGATTACACAAAAACAAAACAAAACAAAATGCATACAGGAACACAAAGGCTAAAAACAAGGTCACAGATTTGATAGAACAATGAGAACTCTAGTCCATGAGCAAGAGTCCAACCTGGAGACACAAAGAAAGTTTGACTCTGCCAAGAAATAATGATGCCTCACCTGAATTGGTCAAATGTTTACTACATTTGTTCCAGATGGCAATAGGAAGTGTTGGAGCATGACTCAATGTTAAATCTAATCTCTCCTACATCATGTCATCTTTTAGGTTTTATTGTCTCAGTTACTGCCCACATGAGGTCCTGAGAGATATCATAATCTGTCATGAGCTAATTCTGTAATTAATAAATTGTCAGCTAAATAAGTGAAAATGAGACAGAGAAAAATAAATACCATATGATTTCACTTATATAGAGAATCTAAGGAATAAAATAAACAAACAAAATAAAAACAAAATAAAAATAGAGAACAAACTGGTGATTGCCAGATGGGAGGAAGGATTTGGGGTTTGGTTGAAAAAGGTGAAGGGATTAAGAAGTACAAATTGGTAGTTACAAAACAATCATGGGGATGTGAAGTACAACATAGGGAATATAGTCGATAATATTGTAATAACTATGTAAAGTGCTAGATGGGTACTAGACTAATCAGGAGGATTACTTTGTAAATTATATAAATGTCTAACCACTATTCTGTACACCTAAAACTAATATAAAATAATATTGAATGTCAACTCTAATTGAAAAAAAAAAGTGTCAGCTGAAGGAATGGAGTAGTATCAATAGAATCAGAACCAGAAAATGGAAAGCAAGATGAGTTCTGTGTGCTAATAGATAGGAATTTACTACTGGACTAGACAGGATGATAATTATTTATCCAATTAAATAATTAGTGTAGCTTATCTGGCTTATTTCTAAGCTTTCTGGTTAGATGTATCACTCTCTAAACTTATGGATGACTACTGTGAAGTGATCTGGAGCAGCAGCTGAGGAGGCCACCACCTTAATCTGCTATTTGCTCTAAGTAACTTTATTCAACTGAGAAATTTTATTAGCTTGGACTTTCAGGTCTTTTTAAGATCTGTTTTTAACTTTTTGAGGTTAAAATTAATCTCTTTAAAAATATTCAACACCTTGAATTTCTAGACCTTTTTTATTGCCTTTCATTATTTATTTAAAACTAGCTAATTCTTTACCAAGCTCATTTCCTTTTTCTTTCAATATCTTGCAAAATGCAGCTAACAATAAGCAATACACACTATGATGGTACTATTTTCAAAATTTCTCCCCTAGAGCTATAGGGCAGGCACATTATCTTCATTTTAAGTTACAGCAGGTGAGAGTTTAATTAAATGTTTTTTGACAACATAACAAGAATATCCAGCCATCTGTTCTGGTACATCTTTTTATTCGTCATCTCTAAGTGACTAATACCATATATATTGGCTCTAACAAATGCTATGTATTTTAATTTTTCCTCAATAATAATGTCCCAATTCAAGGTAGCAATTACTGTATAGGTAATGATAGCACACAACTTATGATGAAGTAAAAATTCATTTTGAAGTATCAGTGATTTATCTCAGTAAAGGTTTATATCTGTCTTATACAGAGATTGAAGCAATTTGAACAGATCAGTAGTCCAGGTCACCTCCAACTAATTACTCAGGAATCTGAGATACTACTACCATGTGTTTCTAAAATATTGAAATTTTACATCCAGCTGCATTATTAAGAGAGATAAAATGTGTGGAAAGTTACTTAGGAGTTTTTAGAGACCAAGAGTAGATGTAACATAAAATAATTATGCATACATCCTACTGGCTAGAACTAGTCAAATTATCTTCCCTGACTAAAAGAAGCCCTCGATAGGTGATTTAAATATAGATACAGAGGGAAAATAATATTTTGGTGAACATATTGCATGGCTCTGCTATAGTATACCTGGTATAAGATTACACAACTAATAAGTTATATTGTGGAGAAATAAAATGGATCCTCGAAATTTGTGACATAAAAAATATAATCTATAATTTGGAGATTAAGAAATGGTTTGTAGATTTTTATATATCTCTGGAACCTTCTACTAGTTGAGAGATACTAATTTCCTAAGCAGATCATTATTTAACAATTTAATTGCCTTTTCAACTCTAATTTTTTTTTACCCTTTACTTAATGTTATTTTTACAAACTAAGATTTTAAGCACTTTTTGACAAATCATAGCACCCCTGTCAATTAGAACAGAAACATAAAGTGTTGTCGATACAGGAACATTTTAATACATATAAAATACAACTAAGAAACCACAACTAAAGCATATTTATATCCATGAGTCAGAGGGAACTACATGAAACCATTTGACAAACTCTAGGTGGTCCATTGAACAATTAAAAATGTCCAGGAGCACTGTGAACAGTCTTCCCTGTACACTTAACTAAAAAACACCCTGACTCAATTTTATGGGCAAAAGAGGGCAACCTAGACTTTAAGTCCTTAAAGGAGTTTAGTGAGCCCACTCGTCCTTATACATCCTAATTAACAGATTCCTTTTTTTTCCTTTTGGTATATGAAAAGAAAGAGAATGCCTTTGGGGACTTACCCAAAACCATGAAGACCACCATCAACTCATAGCGTATGAGAGCCAGGATCTGAATCCTGTGACATGGGGGTATCCCCCTTGCCTTAGAGCCATTACTGTCACTTCCCTTTTGGTTAAGGTCACCAAGGAAATCATTGTGGGATCCCTTTTAACCATTTGTGTACCCCATGCATTAGAAGCCCTCCTGAAATCTCATGACACTCAACATTTTCAAGTCAGCCACCTCACTTCCTGTGAAACCTTTTGTTAATCATGCCTCACTTAACTCTTATATAGTCATAACATTAGGCCTGTTATGTTAGCTACTGTTCTCCCCTTCATTAGCAATGAAGCTTCTCACGACTTCTTGAAATTGAGGGACCACCTCATGACTAATCGTGATGGTCTGTAGGAAACTCCTCTGAGTGATACCTACTTCTCATGGTTCACTGATGGTTCTTATTGAAAAGATGACAATGATATATTTGAGATTCAGTTTCAGCTGTGACTAACTAACCTGAGAAATCCTCACAGCTGACACTTAGTTTTAGAAACAGGACACCATGAAATCTATTTGGATCTAGGTATAACTCTTGCTCTGATATCAGATGCCCTAAATAGGAAAGGTGGAATTGAGCAAACTACAACTTTTCTTTGGAGATTTTATGTCCCTTTAAGGCCAAAAGTGTTAACAGATGGATGCTGTCTTTCTGTGAGAATACTTGGGAGGAAGAGAAATAAAGCAAGTCATTCACATATTGCAACAAATTAGAACCTCTTGGGAACTTTATATCATCCAGATCAACCTTTAGGATTTGTGAGAAATAGAAGGACTCTCAGTAAAACTCTGAGACATTGCTATCTAGGTGAATTATTTTCCTTTCCAGCTTCATAAACTGGAATACTAAAGAATGCACTGCATAAATCAATTGCGGTAAAAAATATTTACTTTCAGTTGAGATGGTTATTAGTAGTGTATGTGAATTAAGAACAACAGGGTGTTGAGAGATAACAATGTTGTTTATTGCTCAGAGGTCCTGGACAAACTTCTGCCCTTGTTCCTTGGGTTTTCTCACAGGCAAAATGAGAGTATTGCAAGGGATAGTGCAAGGGATAATGAAGTCCAGAGTTTTCTGATCTCATTATTATACCTTGAAGAGCCTCTTTACTTATAACTGGTTCTTGAAAGAGGTTTTGAAGGATTTATTTAAATCTTGATAGGAGGTGCACTGTGGATTCTACCAATATCAGTTGAAGATTTTGCATATAAAGAAGATGGAAACTGATCTAATAGGAATAAATGATCATTACTCTCTACAGTACTATTGGAAATGGAGGTAGTAAAAGATGTCAAAGGGTCATTTAATTCACCTTATTGCCTATTTTAATGGCTACTCTCAAATTCTAGAATGATTTCCCCCTCTTAGAAGAAAGAAATTCTGACTAGATATTTTTCTAAGAAGTCTCAGCCTAATAAGTGAATAGAGACAGAGGAACTAAGTGAAAAACAATGAGCATCTCTAAAAAGGCCCAAACAAAAAGGCATATGTTTACAGACAGGAATTTGTTGAGGTTTATTAGAAATCCTCACTATTTGAACTATGTTAGTACTCTCAGGCAAGGGGTGCTTTTTAGGAATGGAGTTTAGCACTGATTATGTGGCTATGGTGTCAATAAGGGCAGAGAGATTTATTCTCAATTTGCAAAGCTGTTTCTCTGAGCCAATGATGAAGGAGGATTGGGAAGAGGCCCTGTAGTTTCTCAGAGTCCCATCATTAGGAATTAGGAGGATATTGGAAGGGTTGGTTAGAAGGCTGAAAATGCCTGACATGCTTAACTTTGTGACAATCTCTTTCCTAATGTTCTCTCTTTTTGTAATATAGCAAGGTTTTTAATTTGCCAGAGTTGAAAAAAATAAGGATTTTAGAAGTCTTACTTCTAGTTAGCTCATCTAGGGTATGAGCACATTGATTTGCCAAATTCACTAAATCTTGAGTAAGCATAGCTTCCCTTCCCTATTCTGGATGTTTTGACTGAAAGGGAAAGGTCTTAGATTAGCCTGTTAATAAACATAGAGTTAAAAGCTGCCTGAGTGGAATCAACACCTTAAGAAAGACATGAAATTTCTTTGAAAACAATCTAATGTTGATTATAATAATTTTGAACAGGTTCATTATTATGAACAAGCCTAAATTTTCAACCACTCAACAGGCATAGGGAAGCCTACTGTAATTTCTTGGTGGCGATCTCTAGACAATGTTTTAGCATTTTGCCAAAAGTTTGGGGGGTTTTTTGTTGTTTTTTGTTTATTTGTTTGTTTTAATCTCTTCTAGGATATTTCTATTGGGCAAGCTTTATCCAATGTTTAGCTTGGTCCTCACCAACAAACATGTGGAATTACTTATATAAATCTAAGAAACCAGGTTGGTAAGTTTGAATAACTATGTTAAATTCATCAGCAAATCTATGGGGTCCTCAGTTACTTTTAGGAAATTCTTTCATAAATTCTTTATGTCTTACAATTAGGCCATATTCCAGGCAACATAAGAAATTTTGGGTTTGTTAGGGACCTCAAAAGACATAAATTAAAAACAACAACAACAACAACAGGTATTGATAAGTTCAGAGAAGGAAAAAGTAAAGAAAGGTTCAGAGGAGACTAAGGTAGCATCAGAGACAGAACGAAACGAAGGAGTTGAGGGAGAGAGACAAGAGGGCTCTGGAGGTGCAGCCTGCAGCAAAGGAACCCAGGGGGCCCAAGGAGAGAAGTAAGCTGGCATTTTATCTTTCTTTAATTATTTGTTTGCCTCAGTTAACCTTAAAAATTTTGCAAAGAGGCAATGTTAGACTCCTGGAAATTTTGGAAGCCTCAAAATAGCAAAAGAAATAGGCATTCCATTCAATTTTGCCATTTTTAGAGCTCTGGTTGTCCAATTCAGTTTTAAGAAAGGTAGTTTGGAGATTTCAAAAGTTTCCTGTAATGATTATCGGTATTCTAATTCCTTTTGGTCAAATCAGTTTACTTAGTTAGAAATGTGCATTAGGAGGTACTGTGATTTTTAAACATAACATTGGCTGGAGTCCCTGTTGAGAGGGGATGCCCTTAAAGAATTTATATAACTGGGATCTCATTTTTTAGAGATTATTTTTTCTCTACAACAAAGGCCCAACCAGCCTGCAGGCCAAATACCAGCCAGTTCCAGTAAGAACAGTCTGATTGAGAAGAATCAGGCCAAAGACTGAGCAACACAGTTCCAATGGAACAGTCTGGTTCCAAAAGGAATAGAACTGAAGGCAAATGGAACATTTCCAACAAAACGGTCTCACCCAAAGGAGTCAGGCTGAAGACTGAGAAACAGAATTCTAGAAAAAAAACCTGGCCCCAAAGAAGTCAGGCCAAAGTGCCAAACAAGTACTCACAAATAAGGCCTTAACTAGAAAAGAATGAAACCTTTAAACAGATCCTGAATAGAGCTTGAAGAGCTTCAAAATGCAAAGAGCACAGAAGTTCGGAGCCAGAAGAAAAGTTTACCCTCAAACTTCAGGGTTGACAAGAAACAATGAACTCAGTGGGCTTTGTGGGCACCTCATCTATTTGCGCACTAGTCTTGCAGTTATCAGAGGTATTTTCTGGATCCTTGTATGAGCCACCAAACATGTTTACCTTAAACAAAAAATAGTCCAGATATTTCTCCAGAAAAATAGTTTTATTTGGGAACGACAAAGAATTCAATCCAGAACATGCAACCATGGTGGGCCACATAGAAGGCTGCTAAAACTCAGGAGAGGAAACTCTTTTTATAGAGGAGAAGAGAAAGTGGGAGAGATATTACAGAGTTCTTCCTTTTGTGCTTTGGGATCAGTGTAGGGCACGAGAACTCCCCCTTCAGACTTTCTACTTCTTTTGAAATGAGGTTGATTTAATAATTTTTACAAGTTACAATGACATTTTATGCCCTCTACAATTTAGGACAAAACATTCTAGGAAACTGAGCACCATAAATCCTCCTGAATATCATACCAAAATTTCCCCCAAAGAGAAAAAAAAATTGAAATGCATAATAAGCATCTTGAGGAAAGGCCTTTGAGCTAGTGAGTAGAAGTTTATATTTCGCAAAATGCACAGTAGAGAAAAAGTTATGTCTCAATAGAAGTGGGTATAAATTTCCCATCTGCTGCTAGTTAGACAGTCTGGATTTAAGATTCTTCTTGCTCCTGAAATACTGTAAGACATGATCTTACTCTATTTTAAAAATATAATCTCTATTTATGGTATGAGATACTGTTTTGTTTTATCTCTTTTACATTTTTGTTTTTTGAACTTAAAGTAATTTTGTTTCTATCTACTTTTTCTTTATATTGTATGATGTAAAAATTACTTATAAATCAACTTTTTAAAGCAAAACATTAGCTGTGATTCAATAAAATATCTATGTCTCACAATAAATATTTGTATTTTTATAAGTAACTTGTGATACATTTTGGAAACAATTTCATTTTGAAGTTTTTATTCTTAGTACAAGTGTGACAAATAGGTGTTAGGTTTTCAATTATTTGATGAATTTATTTATAAGATGCTTTCTTTGAAAATTTTAAATGTTTAAGACATGACCCAACAACAGTAATGAGAAAACAGCAACAACAAAAAAAATCAATAAAGTTCATTTTCATAAAATAAAATATAGCAACATGCTTGTAACCTGAAATTATGTCAATGAAAATTAATGAATGAATTTCAATATAAGATAAAATTATTAATTCATAAAACTGACATTGGAAAAGAAAAAGGGTTGAAAGATGACATAGTTAAAGTGAAAAAACTAAGGATTCTTTTTGTCTTTAAAACACTAGGCTCTTCTCATCTTATCTACTAAATGTCATAGTGAAACCTTTATGTCTGCCAATATGAAAGGGGATATTAATGAGTCTCATTTAATATCTCTATTCATATTTCTACAAACTGTTTTTAAGAAATGGAGATTAATGATTATGATTTAAATCATAAAAAGTTAAAAATAATAAAGCATATTTAATATGAATAAGAGAACATTAAATTTGAGATATGATTATTTTGATAATGACATACAGTTTTCAAAAAAATAGCAGAAACTGACATTCTAGAGAGCTAAAATAAATGGCTTAAACCCCAGCAAAACTAACATCACTTCCAGGATAGTAAATGCTTCCTGTGCCAAATTAGTCATAGATTCTGGCCTTAGTGCAGGAGGCACTACTGATGTTCCTATTTTTTAATTGTATTATTTTTTAATTCACGTGAATCCATGAAAATTTATCCACATATAAAATTTTATAATGAAATAGCCTCATCACATCAGATCTATTGATTCTTTGTGGAATTGACACAGAGACTTAGAATAAAGAGCTTCTAAAACTAACTCTCAACTAATACAAAATGAAATTCTCTCTAAACTATCAATATTATTTGCTTTTGTAATTGTGTAATGATTGCCAGAAACTGAGGATATTCAACCTGAAAATGCATCTAGTCAAGGTTTTGGATGTTTTTATTTAATAAATAATCCATTCTATTTCATTTAACACACATCTCTCAAGCCTGCGTAACATGCCCTGTGTTAATTGTGAAAAAATAACAAGACAACAAAATATATTCTTTCTTTAAGGAGTTCACAATCAGAATGACAGACATAAAAATATATACTACAACAGAGTTTGACAAATACTATGAAAGAAGTAGAAATGGGACGGTAGGAGAAAAAGAAAAGGGAGCTCTGGTTCTGCCACTTTTAGCTAAAATCATCTTCCACAAAATGCACATACTTTGGATTTATCTATATATTTTAGTCCATAGGAAATAAAACATAACTTCCACATGACAGATTCTTAAATTTTGCTTTGCTGTTGGTTGGTTGTTTATTTATTTCTCTTCTGTCCTAACTGGACAGACCAATGCCATCATTTCAAACTGAGTTTCATTAATTATTTCTCAGATAAAAAGAAGTCTGCATATATACAATGGAATATTACTCAGCCATAAGAAGAGATGAAATACTGCCATTTGCAACAACATGGATGGACCTTGAGATAATCATGCTATGTGAAATAAGCCAGACAGAAAAAGTTGAGCAGTGAACACACAATGCAATATATATATATATATGTATGTATGTATATATGTATAAGGGATATGGGAAGATATATATATGCCTTATTGTTAAATTGTACATCCGAAACTTACTGGATTTTGTTAACCAATATCACCATAATAAAAAAAATTAAAAAGTTAAAAAGTAAAGAATCCTTTTTACTAAAAAAGAAGTGCACAGTTCAATGGTTTAAAAAAAGAAGTCTGCATCTTATTTATTCTCTTATGAATATACTTTTTTGTTTCGAGAGCCTCCTTAAAATAGAATTATCCAAAATAAACACAATACTATGTTATAATATGAATAATTATACTAACACAGATGAAGATATTTTTTGCTAGTCAAGGACAGTGGATTTTTGTTTGCTTGCTTGGAAAAAAATCTTATTAAAAAGTGACACATTTCAATCTGTTCAAATATTTAAATTTAAATTCGATATCAAGCATTTTAACTCTCCTATCAGATTAAGAGATTTAGTTAGCAAACTTCTATTTTCAACCAGAAAATAATAAAAAAAACTGATCAATAAGGTCAAGAACAGAGTCTTTCGAAATTCTAGTACAGGATAAAATAAATGTATCCAGGGAATTGCTTACTATCTGCTGTTAAACAACCTGCTTCAACATGGAAAAATATCTTCTATTGGGGTCCTTAAGATTCTAACCAAGATAGAAATATTTATCAAAGTTGGAATCTTTGTATACATTTTCATTTCCATCAAATTTTGTACTACATCTAGTCTCTTTGTCTGTTAGTTTGTTTTTAACTACAACTCGATTTCGCTTCTACACTATTTATACTGTGTCATTCATTTGGCAGACTCTCTCCTGGTCACCTCTTTAACTTCTGAAGTTTTTCCTTCTTATCCATGTATTAAAAATATCTCCATCAAATATTACCTTTCTTTGCCCCCCAGATTGACTTTCGATTTCATGTTCTTAAGACTGGCATGTTTTATGTGTGGAAGATCTTGACCTCTCAGTCCCTTCATAGTCTTTGCCTTCAAAAGTACAAATGGCAAATAATAACAACTTTATTTAATATGTATTGAGTGTTTGATATGTGACAAGCACCCTTTTAAGTCTCTTATGGGTATTTGAATTTACTCTTTATAACAAACCTATGAGGCAGAACCATTATAAGGCCATTTCACAAAAAATGAACTGAGACATAGGTAACTTGCCCAAAGTCATGCAGTTAGTAGGTGGGCTGAAAGAATCAAAGCTAATCCTTTGGTTGTTATTCCTAGGATATAATTATTTAACCAGCTATAATTTAGCAGATTATTCTATCACTATCTGTCATGATGTTTTAAGAGACTTTTTAAATGCTTTTTAAAATCAATACTTTTACTGCACAGACATGAGTAGATAAAATTGAAAATGCTGGCAAAACCACCGCTGGCAAGAAAGTGGAGAGTCAAGAACTCTCATGTAATTGTGAGTGGAAATATAATATAGTTATTCCCTTTTACTTTAGAAAAGGGATATGGGAAGATACACACACACGTACACACACACGTGTGTGTGTGTATACACATTCACATTTAAATATATAACTATATTTAAATGATAATGGCATTCTCTTATTTACCTGAAAAAAAAGGAGACTATACTTTCTACCATGGTTCGTTCCTAATAAATTTATACTGGAACCCAGTATTTGCTTCATTCTTTCTATATACAGTACTCTGAAACAACCTAAATACATCAAGATCCCATACATGTCATTTACTTTTTTAAAAATTGAATTTTTCTCTGCATCCTATCCATTTATCTCATTCTCCATGGTTTAGTGGTTTACAATGATTGCCAAATCTGGTTCTGGACTTTTTCCTTTTTTTGTACTCTGGTAATAGTTATGTCCAGGAAATGTTTGGAGGTACTGGAGCTGTGTGCTATCTCCCTACCTGTTCAGGCACACTAAGATGTAAATAATATGTTATCTCCCTCTAACAGTTTCAATGAAACAAATTCCCCTTATGAATAAGACAAAAACAAAACAGCAGTTAAGTTATTCTGCTAACATTATACCATCTGTTCCAAGGAATGAAATTCTTCCTTGTTTCTCTTCCTGTTTTGAACCCAGCAAAGAGTTCTTTTTCTTGTTTCTAGTCTATTTTGCAAGTCTCCAATTTTTTAATTAGCTTTCCTTTCTTGCAACTCTTACATTTGTATTTAGGTTCAAGCACCATCTCCTCTGTTTTTCTTCTTTCCAAATGTACAATCAGCAAAGAATCCTCAAAGTCACAGGGCTTTCTTTAGATACTATTACAATTTCTTCTCTGGAGACATTTTTTACACTCTAACTATGGAATTTCCCACTATTTCTATATGACTGTATTTTTCCCTTTTTAAAATTATTTATTCATTTATTTATTTAATTTTTTTCATGGTGACATTGGTTAATGAAGTCCAATAAGTTTCAGTTGTACACTTTAACATTAACACACACACACATATTTACATTGTGTGTTCACTTCCCATAGTTAGATTTCTTTCTGTTACCATATATTTGACTCCTTTTACCCCATCTACCTCCCTCCTCCCACCCCCATCCTCTGGTAACCACTAATCTATTGTCCATATCCATGAGTCTCTATCTATCCTATTCATTTGTTGCTTTTATGTTTATATCCCACATATAAGTGATATCATGTGATTTTCAATTTTTTATGTCTGTCTTATTTAGCTTAGCGTGATTATCTCAAGGTCCAACGATATTGTCTCAAATGGCAGTATTTCATCTCTTTTTATGGCTGAGTAATATTCCATTGCATATATGTACCACAGCTTCTTTAAACAATCATCTATTGCAGGATGCTTTGGTTGCTTCCATGTCCTGGCCACTGTGAATAATGCTGCTATGAACATCGGTGTGAAAATATCTTTCGGATATGAATTTTCAAGACTTTTGGGTAAATACCCAGTAGAGAGATTGCTAGATCATATTGTAGATCAATTCTTCATTTTTTGAGGAACCTCGGTACTGTTTTCCATAGTGGCTTACCTATTTGCAGACTCATCAGTGGAGTATGAGGGTTCCTTTTTCTCCACATCCTCTCCAGCACTTGTTATTACTTATCCTGTTGTTTATAGCTATTCTAACAGGTATGAGATGGTTTCTCATTCTGGTTTTGCTGTAATAATATGAACTTTCCTCTTATTACCGTTTTTGTCATGTCTCAAAAGTTTTGATTTGTTATACTATCATTATTAATTTCTATGTATCTCTCTTTTTATTTCTTCTCTGACCCAGTTATTATTCAGTAGCATGTTGTTTAATCTCCATTTATTTGTGGTTCTTCCCACTTTCTTTTCACAGTTGATCCCCAGTTTCAATGAATTGATCAGAGAATATGATTGGTATGATTTCAACTCTCTTTTATTCGATGAGACTACATCTGTGTCCCAGTATGTAATAGATTTTTGAGAATGTTCGATGTACTCTAGAGAAGAATGTATAAGCAGCTATTTTGGGATGGAAGGTTCTGTAAATGTTAATTATGTCCATTTGGTCTAATGTATCATTTAAAGATGTTATTTCCCTATTGATTTTCTGTTTCGATGATCTGTTCATATCCGACAGTGTGGTATTTAGGTCCCCTATTACAATAGTGTTTTGGTCTGTTTCTCTCTTTAGTTCTGTTAGTAATTGCTTTGCATATTTCAGGGCTCCCTGATTGGGACCATAGATATTAATAAGTGTTATGTCTTCTTGGTCCTTGGTTCCCTTTATCATTACGAAGTGTCCCTCAGTATCTTTCTTTACCTTTTTTATTTTGAAGTCTATTTCATCTGATATTAATATCGCTATTCCTGCTTTTCTCTGAATGCCATTTGCTTGAAGTATCATTTTCTACCCTTTCACTTTGAGTCTATATTTGTCTTTGGAACGAAAATGTGTCTTCTGGAGTCACCATATGGTTGGGTTTTGTTTTTTGATCCAATCTGCTACTCTGTGCCTTTTTATTGGTGAGTTCAGTCCATTTATATTTAGGGTGATTATCATAATATGAGGGGTTTTTGTTGCCATTTTATCTTTTGCTTTCTGGTAACTTGGTGCTTCCATTGCTTCCTTGTCCTTGTGTGTCTGTTAATGGCAAAGAATTAAATCAAGGGAAGAATTAAATGAAGGCATTGAAAGTATTAGCTCCAGTCACAGAAAGAGAAACACAGACTCCAGGATCATGCTATATCAAACAGTGATAGCAACTCCCTTTTTCTGTGTGACAGTAAATGATTGTACTTCTAATTTTTCATTTAGTTTAAGACACTTAATAAGATGGACTAGTTGATAAAAGGTGAGATTACATCCTCATCATCATTCAAGTTTAAAAAAAAAATAAGTAAACCAAAAATTTTTGTCTGATTCTGGAAAACTATATGGAGATCCATGTGTATAGTTATGAATCTTGCATAGCATTATTCCATTTTAAGTTTTTAGGTAAAATGCTTATGCAGTTTTTATATATGTCAGGCAATATCTTAAGTATGTTAAAAATAGTCACTCATTTAATCTTTCTAAAAACAGCATAAGGTAAATATGCTCATAATCAGAAATTTACATATGAAAACTCAGGTACAGAGAACTTAAGTACTTTGGCTAAAGTCGCATAGCTAGCATGTGACAGAGCTAGGATCTGAATCCAAACAGTTGAAGTCCAGAGCCAATGTTCTTTTTTTAAATTTAATTAAATTAAATTTAATTAATTTCATTTCATTTCATTTCATTTTAATTTATTGAGGTGACATTAGTTAATAAAATTATATAGGTGTTATGCTTTTGACCTCTACAAATACTGCCTTTCACATATTCAAGGAATTATGATTCTTGGTACCTTAAGTAGACTTCATGAGAAATATCAAAAACATTGTTTTTCTTTAGTTACTTGAGAAAAGCCAGTTGTTACAATTCTTTGAAATATGCTAAACTGGTAAAAATAAATAATTTTGAGCAAAAATAATTATGCATCTTTTTTTTCTAACTAGAAAGAAAAGGTTCATGTGTGTTTTTTTTTTTCTTCTAAAAGCCATGGGGATGTGTGTTGAATAGTTTACTGAGTTTTAACACATTTTGAAAAGCAGTCAAACAACATTATTTATTTTCAAAATAAAACAGAGTGGGGACCTCTGGAAATAAATCCTTACATAAAAAGGAATAAAAACACTGACAAAAAATAGTGCAAGTCAACTATGTGAAACTTTGAAAAATAACTAACAGTTTGTAAAAATCTCAATAGCATTTATTAAAAACAAAAATAAAACTGCTAAATCTAGGTGAGGACAGCAGGATTTATGGTATTCTAATTTGACCTATTCTCATTTCCAAAACCTTAAATCTATAGTTGCCTTGAAAACCGCAGTTTGTAACCATTAAGGTGTGTAAACCAGCAGTGTTGCAGATAGGGTGGAAATGATTCTCCAAGCAAAAGGCATGCTGAGAAATGTGGTGTAGCCAGACTTACATTAGAAAAAAAAAATAGATTTAAAAATAACAAGACAGAGATGAACATTTTGTAATAATAAGGGGACTATTCGTTAAGAAGAAAAGAAGACATAACACTTGTCAATATATATGCACCAATCTGGGAGTACCAAAATCCAAAGTTTAAAGCAATTACTAACAGACTTAAAGGTAGAAACTGATAAAAATATAATTACAATAGGGGTCTGAATATCCACTGATGGCAATGGATAGATCATCCAAAAAGAAAGTCAATAAGGAAATACCAGCCTTAAAGGATATATTAGACCAGATGCATTTAGTCAATATTTATAAAACTTTCCATCTTAAAACAATAAAATATATATTCGTCTCAAATTCCCATGAAATATTCTCAAAGATAGACCATATGTTGGGGCACAAAATCAGTCTCAATAACTTTAAGATTAAAAATATTAAAAAAAAAAAACCTGTATTTTCTGACCACAACAGAAAAAAATTCACTACAAGAAGAAAGCAAAAACAAAAAACAAAAAACCCACAAATACGTTGAGATTAAAAAACATTCTACTGAACAACTACTGGATAAAAAAAAGAAATAAAAGAAGAAATTAGAAAATATATAAAGACAAATGAAAATAAGACATACCAAAATTTAGAGGATGCAGCAAAAGTTGTATTAAGTGATAGGCATTACAAGCCTACCATAAAAAAGAAAAAAGAATCTCAAATAAACAGTCTAATATTACATTTAAAAGAATTAGGAAAAAAATAACAAATGAAGCCAAAAGTCAGTAGAAGGAAGAAAATAATAAAAATTAAAGTAAAATTAAATAAAATGGAGAACAAAAAGGCAATAGAAAAAATTCTTGAGATAATTATGCTAAGGACAATAAGTCAAACAGAAAAATTTTACAACTGTTTCATTTCACTCGTGTGGGATATAAAACTGAAAGCAACAAAAAAAATGACAAACAAACAAAGACTCATGGACACAGACAGTGGATTAGTGGTCAGTCATCAGAGGGGAGGGGAGAAGGGGGTGTTAGATAGGGGTAAAAAGTGTTCTATATCTGGCAACAGAAGAAAATTTAATGTTGGGTGTTGAACACACAATGCAATATACGTATGATAAGATATACTGTAGAATTGTACATTTGAAAGATATTAGATTTATTAAACAATGTCATATCAATATTTTTTAATAAAAAAGATAAAGAAAGGAAGAAAGGAAGAAAGGAAGAAAGGAAGAAAGGAAGAAAGGAAGAAAGGAAGAAAGGAAGAAAGGAAGAAAGGAAGAAAGGAAGAAAGGAAGAAAGGAAGAAAGGAAGAAAGGAAGCACAGAACTATACACTTAAAAATGATATATTTTATAACATATATGTATATATTAGAAAGAAAGAAAAGGTGAGGAAGAGAAAGAGAAAGATAAAAGAAAGGAAATAAAGAAAAAGAGAGAGAGAAAGAAAGAAAGAAAGAAAGGAAGAAAGAAAGAAAGAAAGAAAAGAAAAGAAAAAATAATGAAACAAAGAGTTGTTTTTTTAAAAAAATAAATAAAAATGACAAACTTCTGGCTAGACTCATTAAGTAAAAAAAAGAAAAGACTCAAATAAATAAAATCAGAAATGAAAGAGAAGTTATAACAGACACCATAGAAATATAAACAATTACATAAAAATATTATGAAAAGCTATATGCTACCAAATTTGATAACCTAGAAAAAACAGACAAGTTCTTAGAAGTATATAACCTTCCTATACTGAACCTTGAAGAATGAGAAAACCTAAATATACCAATCACTAGTAAGAAAATTGAAATAGTAACCAAAAATCTCCTAAAAGAAAAAAGTCCAGGACCAGATGGCTTTCTGGTGAATTCAAACAAATATTCAAAGAAGATTTAATACCAACCCTTTTATTTCTAACTTATTCCAAACATTACTTTGATACCAAAATCAGATAAGAACATACAAAAAAAATTACAGGCCAACATCTCCAATGATTATAGATGCAAAAATCCTAAAGAAAATACTAGTGAATCAAAAACAACAATACATTGAAAGGATAATACATCACAGTTAAGTGAGGCTCATTCCAAGGATGCAAGGATGGTTCAATATGTGCAAACAAATCAATATGATACATTACATTAACAAAATACAAGATATGAATCTTATGATTATATCATAGATGCAGAAAAATCATGTGACAAGATACAGCATCCGTTTATGATTGAAACACTTATGAATAGTTATAGAAGGAAAAAACACTTAAAATGGTTATAGAAGGAAACCACCTCAACATAACAAATGACATATGATAAATTCTCTGCTAATATTGTACTCAACGGTGAAAAACTAAAAGCTTTTCCTCTAAGATCAGGAACAAGGCATAAATGCCCACTCTCACCACATCATTCGACATATTACTGGAAATCCTTGTCAATTAGGTAAGAAAGAGAAATAAAAGGCATCCAAATTGGGAATATGGAAGTAAAACTGTCACTATTTGCATAGAACATAATTCTATATATAGAAAACTCTAAAGACTCCACAAAAAGATTGAGACAATAAACAAATACACTAAAGTTGCAGGATACAAAATTAATATACTAAACTCAATTTCTTTTCTTTTTTTTTAATTTTTTTTTTTAACACCTACAGAACCTGGTATTCTTAGGTGGTCTCCCATCCAAATACTAACCAGGCCCGACTCTGCTTAGCTTCCAAGATCAGATGAGATAGGGCATGTTCAGGGTGGCATGGCTGTAGACTCAATTTCATTTTTATATACTAACAATAAAATATCAGAAAATGAAATGAAGAATACAATATCAATTACAACTGCAACAAAATAAATAAAATGGGTAGGAATACATTTAACAAAGGAGTTGAAGGACCTGTATACTGAAAGCTACAAGACATTGTTTAAAGAAAATGAAGACACAAAGAAATGAAAAGATATTCCATGTTCATGGAGTAGAAGAATTAGCATTATTAAAATAGTCTTATTACCTAAAGCAATATACATATTTAGTGCAATCCCCATCAAAATCCCAATGGCATTTTTCAATGAAATACAACAAAAAAAATCTTCGTATTTGTATGGAACCACAAAAAGACTTAGAATATCCAAAGCAATTCTGAGGAAGAAAAAAAAAATGGAGGAAACACATTCCCTGACTTCAAACTACCACAAAGCTACATCAAAAAGTATTGTTTTAGTAGAAAAACATACAGACCAATGAAATAGAATTGATAGCCCAACAATAAACCCACACATATACGGACAACTTATTTTTGATAAAGAAACCAAAAACATGTAATGAATAAAGAAAGCCTCTTCAATAACTGGTTTTGAAAACCTTGGAAAGCCACATGCAAAAGAATGAAACTAGACTTCTATAAGATACTGTACACAAAAATTAACTAAAAACACAGCAAACACTTGAATATAAAACCTGAAACAATAAAATACATAGAAGAAAACATAAGCTTTAAACTTATAGACCTTAGTCTCAGAGAGTTTTTTGTGAATATTATCCAGAAGTCAAGGAAAGTAAAAGTAAAAACAAAAATAAGTGGGATTTTATCAAACTAAAAAGCTTCTACACAGCAAAAGAAACCATTAGCAAAACACAAAGTAAATGCCACCAAATTGGAGAAGACAGTTGCAAATGATTACTTCAATAAGTAGCTACTGTCCAAAATATATAAAGAACTATACAACTCAACACCACCAACAACAAAAATCTGATTTAAAAATTGTCAGAGGACCTGCATAGATATTTTCCAAGAAAGACACAAATATGGCCAACAGATATATTAAAAAATGCTGAACATCACTAGCTGTTAGGAAAATGGAAATCAAAACTACAAGGAGCTACCAATTTTCACCTTTAGAATGGCTATTATTAATAAGACAAGCGCTAACAAGTGTTAGAGAGGATTTGGAGAAAAAGGAACACTTGCACACTGCTGGTGGGAATATAAATTGGTGCAACCACTTTGGAAAACAGTATGGAATTTCCTCAATAAAAACGTAGGGACATATGTGTCCCTATGTTTATTGAAGCATTAGTCACAATAGCCAATATATGGAAACAACCTAAGTGTCCTTTGATGGATATCTAGATAAAGATGTAGTACATACATATATAAAATTAAATACTTCTCAGCCATAAAAAAAGATAAAACATTGCCATTTACAACATGGACCGATCTTGAGAATCTCACGTTAAGTAAAATTAACAACAAAAAAAACCGCGTAAGAACTTTATGATTATGATTTCACATACAAAGAAACTCAATAGTATGCCCTATTCAATGAGAATATAAATTATTGAGGAAGTCCAAACACTGGACTCTCTAAAAAAGACTTTAAATATATATATATTAAATATGCTCAAAGATCTAGAGGAAATCTTGGGAATTAAACTAAAAGAAATAAGGAGAACAAATATATACGAACAAATAGACTATCAATAAAGACAGAGAGATTATAAAAAGTAACTAAATGAAAATTCTCAAGCTGAAAAGTACAATAATTGAAGTAAAAACAAATCACTGGAGGGATTCAATAACAGACTTGAGCATACAAAAGAAATCATCAGTAATCTTGAATACAGGGCAATTGATAGTATACTGTTGGAGAAGTAAAAGAAAAAAAAATTAAGAAAATGAACAGATCCTAAGGAGACTATGAGACATTATCAAGCATAACAACATACACATAATAAAATTTGCAGAAAAAGAAGAAAGAAGCAGACATAATATTTGAAGAATAAATGGCCATAACTTCCCAAATTTAATGAATTACATGAATCTACACAGCTAAGAAGACATCAAATTAGGATAAATTCAAAGAGATCTACATCAAGACATATAAAAATCATATTGCCTAAAACCAAAGAAAAAGAATCTTGATAGCAATAAGACAGAAGTGAGTTGCAACTTACAAAGGATCCTCAAAAAGATTAATGGCTTATATCTTTTAAAAAATGTAAAGTCCAGAAGGCACTGGGACGATATATTTAAAGTGTTAAAAGAAAAGAAAAAAATCTGTAAAACAAGAATTATATATTTAGAAAAATTGTCTTCAAAAATGAGGGGGGAATTAAGACATTTCTAAATAAACAACAATTGAGTAAGCTTTTTACTAGTAGACTTTCCCTAAAATAGATGCTAAATAGAGTCCATCAGGTTGAAGTAAAAAGATACTTGAAAGTAACATGAAGCTACTTGAAGAAATAATATCAGTAAGGTAAACACATAAGACTGAGATGCGGTGCCCACCTGTGTCTACACATTGGGTGTGGAAGAAGTCTTGACGTGGGAATGATGGCTTCTGCTAGAACTTGTCTCAACAAGGATCACTCTTAATAACTTTTTAAAAGCAGAGTTGTATCTCATAAATGCTTTGGCAGAAAAATAATCCATCAAATACCATGAACAACCAAGGCGAAAAGGCAGCTCAGAAAGAAAAAAAAAATCTCCAGAGAATAAAATTAGAGATATAGAAATGTGTATTTAAAAGACAGAGAATTCAAAATTGTAGTTATGCAAAACTCAACAAGATGCAAGAAAGTTCTAATCGACAGGTTAATGAACTCAGAACCAAAATCATAAACAACAGGAATACTTTACCAAAGAGACTGAAACTTTTAAAAAAAAATAGAAATTCTAGAGCTGAAATTGCAAACTTAGGAGATAGAGCTGACCAGATGGAGGAAAGAATTTGTGACATTGAAGGCAAAAATCTGGAAATGAGGTAGATGGAAGAAGAGAGAGACTTGAGAGAGAAAAAAAGAACAGCTCTACAAGAGCTATCTGACACCATCAACAAAGCAATATAAGAATAACAGGCACACCAGAAAAAGAAGAGAGGGAGAAGAGAACAGAGAGCCTATTCAAATAGCCAACAAAAACTTCTCAAACCTATGAAAAGAACTGGATCCTCAAACCCCAAAAGCAAACAGAACACCTAATTATCTCAATCCAAAAAACCTTCTTTGAAACACATTATATTAAAACTTTCAAAAATTAATGAAAAAGAAAGAATTCTCAAGGCAACCAAGGAAAAGAAGTTGATAACTCGTAAAGAAAAATGCATTAGATTATCATCAAACTTTTCAGCAGAAACAATATAAGTTAGAATGGAGTAGATCAAATACTCAAACTATTAAAAGAAAGAAATTACCAGCCAAGAATAATATATTCAGCAAAGATCTCTTCAGATATGAAGAAAAAATAAAGACCTTTTTAAGACATACAGGAGCAGAGGAAAATTTTCCAAAACAAGGCCTGCATTAGAGGAAATACTGAAGGGGTTATTTTATCTGAAACAAAAAGACAAAAAGAAACAAAACTGTGAATAAGATGACTAGGAGAAAACTGCAACCCTTATTCAGAGTAGAGTATTATAAACTTAAATACAATGGTTACATAATGGTTAAAAGAGGTAAAACATTTTAAAAAGAGAAGGTAATAGCTACTGCAACTCACACTCACAGCAAAAAATAGGGATATTTTGAGACAATAAAAACAGAAAAGGAGAGGAAATAAAAGTCTCAATTTGCAGAAGAGAATGGAGATAAGATGAATGCAGAATAAAAAGGAATACTGTATATATGAAACTTACTTTTATATAAACTTAATGGTAACCACAAACAAAAAAGATCCAAAACTGAGACACATAACATAAAATAAGAGGGAATAGAGGGAAATATCATAGAACACCACACTAAAATAACAGACAGAAACACAAGGGCAAAGAAACAATTCAGACAGTTACCAGAAAGCAAAAGATAAAATGGCTACAGGAAAACATCATGTTTCAATAATCACCATCAATGCAAAGAAACTTAACTCGCCAATAAAAAGGCACAGAGTATCAGACTAGATCAAAGCACAAAGCCCAACCAATGGTGCCTTCAAAAGACATATTTCAGCTACAAGGACAAATATGGACTCAGAGTGAAAGGGTATAAAAAGATACTCCTCAAAAAATGGCATACAGAGAAAAGTGGGTGTAGCTGTACTTATATCTGATGAAATAGACTTCAAGATAAAAATGGTAATGAGAAACAAAAAAGGACACTTCATAATGATAAAGAAGACCATACATCAAGAAGACATAACACTTATCTGTATTTATGCTCCCAATCAGGGAGCACCAATATATATAAAGTAGTAACTCGACAGACTTAAAGGGAGAAACTGACAAAACACAATTATAGTAAGAGACCTAAATACCCCACTGTTAGCTGTGAAAAGGTCATTCAAACAGAAAATCAATAGAAAATATCATCCTTAAATGACACATTAGATTACTTGGATATAATAAACATTTAGAGAGCCTTTCATTCCAAAACATCAGATCACACATTCTTCACTAGTGTATATGAGACATTCTCAAGGGTAGACCATATGTTGGGACATAAACTAGCCTCAACAAATTTAAGAATATTGAAATCATACCAAGCATATCCTCTGACAGTAATGTTCTGAAAGTGGTGATCAAGCGTAAAAAGACAACAGAAAAAACACAAATAAGTGGAGATTAAACAACATGCTACTAAAGAATGACTAGGTCATAGAAAAAAAAAAGGGGAGGAGAGATCTGGAGATACATAGAAAAAAATAAGAAAGTACAACATATCAAAACCTTTGGGAAACAGTAAAAGCAGTAATAAGAAGAAAGTTCATATCGTTACAAGTGTATTTCAAGAAACAAGAATGATCCCAAATAAACAACCTAATATTGCATCTCAAAAAAACTGAAAAAAGAAAATGAAGCCCAAAGTCAGCAGAAGGAAGGTAATAATAAAAATTAGAGCAGAATTAAATAACATTGAAAACAAAAATACAATAGAAAAAAATAATGCAACAAAGAGCTTGCTCTTTGAAAAGGTCACTAAAATTGGCAAACCCTTGGCTAGCCTCCCTAAGGAAAAAAGAGAAAATACACAAATAAACAAAATCAGAAATGAAAGAGAAGTTATGACAGATAATTTCTCTTTTTTATACCACCAAATTACAAAAGATCATACAAGAATACTACAAAAAATCATATGCCACCAAATTTAATAACCTAGAAGAAATGGACAAGTTCTTAGATATATAAAACCTTCCTAGACTGAATTATGAAGAACTTAAAATCTAAATAGACCAATCAATAGTAAGAAAATTAAAGCAATCATCAAAACATTCCAAAACATAAAAGTCCAGACTGAAGGGTTTCATCAGTGAATTCTACTAAACATTCAAAGAAAATTTAATACTGGTTCTTCTCAAACTTCTTTAAAACATAGAGAAGAGAAAATATTTTCTAATTCATTTTGAGAGGCCAACATTACCCTGATACTAAAACCTGTTAAAAAAATAACACAAAAGAAAAAAACTATAGAAATATATCTCACGAAAACAGATGCGAAAATCCTAAATAAAATACTAGCAGATCTAATATAATAAAAAGATTATACACCATGATCAATTGAGCTTCATCACAGAGTTACAGGGATGGTTTAATATATGCAAATCAATTAATGTAATATGCCACATAAACAAAATAAAGAATAAAAATTATATAATCATATCAATAGATGCAGAAAAAGCATTTGACAAGGTACAGCATCCATTTATGATTAAAAGACTTAATAAAATGGGTATAGAAGGAAAGTACCTCAATATAATAAAGGCCATAGATGACAAATCCTCAGCTAACATCATACTTAATGGTGAAAAGCTAAAAACCTTCCTTATAATATAAGGAACAAGACAAAGCTGTCCACTATCACTGCTCTTATTCAATATAGTATTGGAAGTCCTAGCTAGAGCAATCAGGCAAGAGAAAGAAATAAAAGGCACCCAAATAGGGAATGAAAAACTCAAATTGTCACTCTTTGCAGATGAGATGGTTTTCTATCTAGAAAACCTAATGACTTCACTAAAAATTATTAGAAATAATAAACAAATACAGTAAAATTTTAGGATACGAAATCAATGTACAAAATCCATAGTGTTCCTATATTCAACAATAAATTTTCAGAAAAAGAAATGAAAAAAACAATTCCTTTTGCAATTGCAACAAAAAGAATAAACTACGTAGGAATAAATCTAATGAAGCATGTAAAGTACTTATACACTGAAAACTGTAAGACATTATTAAAAAAAACCGAAGAAAACACAAAGAAATGGAAAGATATTCCATGTGTGTGAATTGGAAGAATCTACATAGTTAAAATCAACAGTGTATTATCTAAACTGTTATACAGATTTAATGTAATCCCCATCAAAATTCCAATGGCAATCTTTAAAGAAATAGAACAAAACCATGTCAAGTTTGTATGGAAGCAAAAAAGACTCCAAATAGCCAAAGCAATCCTGAAGATAAAAAACAAGGCCAGCAGTATCACTCTGCCTGACATCGAGTTATACTACAAAGCATTGATAATTAAAACAGACTGGTATTGGCACGCAGACTAATGGAACAGAATTGAGAGTTTAGAGGTAAATCCTCATATGTGGGCAAATAATTTTCAAAAAAGGAGTCAAAAACATACACAAAGAAGAAAATATAGGTATTAAACACATGGACCTTGGATTTAGGGAGGATTTTATGCATTTGTCCTCAAAGTCAAGGGAAGTAAAAGCAAAAATAAATAAATAGGACTATATCAAACTAAAAAGCTACCGCACAACAACAGAAACCATTAAGTTGAAGAGGCAACAATCAACAGAAGAACAAATTTGTATACAACACTTTTGACATGGAAATAATATAGAAAATATACGAAGAAAGCATATAACTCAACAGTAAAAAAATAAACAAACAATCTAATTAAAAAATAGGCAGAGGACCTGAACAGACACTTCTCTCAAGAAGACATACAAATGGCCAACAGACCTAGGACGAGATGCTCAACTTTACTAGCTAGAAAGAAAATGCAAATCAAAACCATAATTAGACATGACTTCACACCTGTTATAATGGTTATCATCAACAAGACAAGTAATAACAAGTGTTAGAGGGGTTAGAAGAAATAGGAACCTTCATACACTGCTGAAGGGAATGTAAATTAGTATAACCACTATGGAAACCAGTTTGGAGATTTCTCAAAAACCTAAGAATATAATTACCATATGACCCGGCAATCCCTCTTCTGAGTACCCCAAAAAACTTGAAAACATTTATCAACAAAGATATATGCACCCCGATGTTCATAGCAGCATTATTCACAGTGGCCAAGATGTGGAAACAACCAAAGTGCCCTTTGATAGTTGATTGGGTAAAGATGTGGTACATATATTCAATGGAATACCACTCAACCATAAGAAAAGATGAAATACCGCTATTTGCAACAACATGGATGGATCTTGAGATTATTACGCTAAGCAAAATGAATCAGATAGAACAAGCTGAGAACCATATAATTGCACTCATATATGAGATATAAAACTGAAAGCAAAATATGACAAAGAAAGAAAGACTTATGGACATGGACAATAGATTAGTGGTTACCAGAGGAAAGCAGGGAAGAGGGGAAGGTACACAAGAATAAAGAGAGTCAAATATATGGTGACAGAAGGAAATTTAACTTTGAGTGAACACACAATACGATATACATATGACATGAATTGTACACTTGAAACCTATATAATTTTATTAATCAATGTCACCTTAATGCATTTAATTATAAATAAGTAAAAATAATAAAATACATTTTAAAGAATGTTAAGTGTCTTTATTTCAGTCCAGGATACGCCTAAATATCTCATATACAGGATACTACTTAATTATACATTTTACCTCTTCTTAAAATTTGTCTTACAAGAAATTTAAATCATTTTTGCTTATATTTCTTCAGTTTTGTGTCTGTGCCATATATCAAGCCACTTAAAACAGAAAACACAAGATATTCACTGTATTGCTTATGTAATCTGTCAAATTGTACCCTCCAAATCCATAAAATATGAACACTAAAATTTATAACATCTCTGGGCAAAATAACTAATATCTATTGATTGTTCTGCTTTCTCTGTCTTAGATTAGTTATTGCGTTGGTCTTCAAATAGAGCCAGATGAATTACATAGCCTTTCCTTCTTGATGATAAGCATTGTCTCTCTCCAAAAAACAGTAGCTCCCACACCAAATATACATTTTATTAATAAAGTTATTTTTGAGATTTGAGACCAGTAGCAGATAGATTAAGTCGTTCTCAACAAAAACTCTATTTTTTTTTTCATATATACTTGGAATAAAATCCCAAGTCATTATCAATGGTGGCAATGCTTCTATCTCTCTAGCTATATCTTTATAAGACTCCTTACAGAGTCTCACAGTGGCTGAAAATTTTTAAAATGTTTTCAAACACAGACCTTAGGGCTTTCCAAACACAGGGACTGGCATTGTCAAAGCTTCACTTAGCTTTGACCCGCAAATGTTACCAACTCAGAGAGGCAGTTCCTGTTCACTTCACGGAAGGTTCTTCTTCCCATCTGCTAAACACGAGATGGCTTTCATTAATTATTTCGCATTGCTTTTCTCAACAATACATATTTTAATCTATTTTCTATTTTATTCTTTTTTTTTTTTTTTTTTTAGGCGAGGCAATCCTTGGATAGCCTCACAGATTGCAAGGACCTTGTCAGCTCACAATCCCTTATTATTTTTTTACACCTACGGCACCTAGTCTTCCTAGGTGGTCTCCCATCCAAGTACTAACCAGGCCTGACCCTGCTTAGCTTCCAAGATCAGACGGGATCAGGCTTGTTCAGGGTAGCATGGCCGTGGACTCTATTTTATTCTTGTCATTCCTTTTTCCCCACCATCTACACAAAGTATGATTCATGAGCATAATTTTTAAATTTCATCATAATGCCTGACAGACAATTATTTTATAATATATTTTTGAATAAATAATAACTGATAAATAAATGAATAATGATCATAATGATGATAAATAAATGAAAATAATTTTTAGGCTCCCTTTTTTTCTTCACTTGCTTTCAATAACTTAAGCTTCAACCTATGCAACAAATTGGTTCACATTTTTACTTCTCTCAATAGTATGACTTGTATAAATTCTTTTTCATTTCTTCGTGCTATTTTGCTAACACATTTAGTTGTGACTTGGGTATCCTCTTCCATCCATTTTCTTGATATTAAAACTTCTATTTTCCAAAGGCCAATTCTGTTATTTTTATAAATGAATATAATCTCTTTCTTAAGAGGCCTCTAATATCAATCATTAAATTAATATTTTGCTGCCACACCAAACTGGATAGCATTTACCCAAAGAAAAAAAGCTTTACTTTCATTTATTTGAATTACTTTTGAAACATTCTAAAATTTTTTTAAAGTTTAGATATTTTCTCCTTTAGAATTAATAATAATATTTCTTATATTTCTAATATATATACTATAATAGTGAAAAATATAAAAACATAGATATATATAAAGTCCAGTATTATTAAAATTTTATTTTATAACTCCACTTTTTGTGTCCTACATGATTTAAAGACAAATGAATCAAACGATTATTTAAAATTTATGTTAAAGGGTACACTATGAATAAAAATGTAGATTTTAATAACAACAGCATAGAGGATAAACTGAAGTTGTAGAGTGCAAAGTTTTTAAATGTATTTGAAGCTAAATTGTTATCAATCCAACTTAGATTATTAGCAATTTAGGATGCTCAATGTAATTCCCATACTAACTACTGAAAATATATATACAATAATATAGAAAAGAAAATAAAGGTGGCAATCAAAAGGTACATGGCTAAAAATTAATCAAGCACAAAAGAAAATATTGAAGAAACAGAAATAAAAATATGCAACATATAGTGAATAGTAAGAAAAATTACAGAAGTAGTTCTCTCATCACTAATTACTTTAAATGTAAATTGATTAAGTTTACCAATTAAGAGCCTAGCAAAACAAATTATTTTTAAAAACTCATAATCTAACTATATGCTGTGGATGTTACTTATTTTCTTTATTTTATTTTCTTAATTGATTTTTATCTTTTATTTACATTCAGTACTATACTAGTTTTAGCTGTACAGCATAATGGTTTAATATTTATATAACTTATGCTGTGATCTCCCCATAATCCTAGTACTCACATGAAACCATACACACTTATTATGATATTATTAACTATATTTCTTATGCTGTACTTTGTATACCTGTGACTATTTTGCAATCTCCAATTTGTACTTCTTAATCCCTTTATGTTTCCTCAGCCTCCTGAACTTCTATATGGCAATAAATTTGTTCCCTGTAGCTATGTTTGTTTTGTTAATTTGTTTATTTTGTTTTTTATATTCCAAATAGAAGAAAGATCATGTGGTATTTGCTAGGACTTCCAATACTATGTTGAATAAAAGCGGTGAGAATGAACATCCTTTTCTTATTTCTGATTGTAAGGAAAAAACTTTTATCTTTCCACTATTTGAGTTTAATGTTAGCTGTGGGTTTGTCATATATGACCTTTATTATGTTGAGTTATGTTCCCTCTATGCTCACTTTGCTGAGAGTTTTAATTGTAAATGAATGTTGTGTTTTGTCAAATGCTTTTTCTTCAATCTTGCATCCCAGAAATAAATCCCACTTGATTATGGTGTGTGACCTTTTTAACATATTGCAAAATATGGCTTGCTAACATTTTGTTGAGGAATTTTGCATCTATGTTCATCAGTGATATTGGCCTATAATTTTGTATTTTTATAATGTTTTGCATGTTTTTGAAATCAAGGTAATGCTAGCATCGTAAAATAAGCTAGAGAGGCTCCCCTTCTCTTGAATTTTTTGAAATACTTTGCAAAGATTAGTTAATTTTTCTTTGAATGTTTGGTAAAATTCAACAGTGAAGCAATGTGGTTCAGGAATTTTGTTTAATGTGAGTTTTTTGATTAATGATTTAATTTTGTTAGGAGTTATTGGTTTGGTCAGATTTTCTATTTATTCCTGATTCAGTCTTAGAAGATTTTATGTTTTTAAGAATTTATACATTTCCTTCAGGTTGTCCAATTTGTTGGCATGTAGTTATTCATAGTATTTTGTTACAATTCTTTGTGTTAATGTGGTGTCAGTTGTCACTTCTCTTTCATTTCTAGTTTATTTATTTGAGTCCTCTCTCTTTTTTTCTTGATTTGTCTGGTTAAAAGTAATTTTCAATTTTATAACATCGTGATTGAAGATAATTCACATGATTTCAATCTTCTTAAATGTATTGAGAGTTGTTTTGTGACCTAACGTGATATCCTGAAAAACATTTCATGTGTGCTTGAAAAGAATGTATATACTGCTGCTCTGGGGTAAAATGCTCTAAAAATATCAATTAAATCTCTCAAGTATAATGTGTTTATTTAGGATTGCTGTTTCCTTTTTGATTTTCTGTTTGGATGATCTATTTGTTGATGTCGGTGGGCTGTTAAAGTTCCCTACTATGACAATACTGTCAATCTCTCCCTTTACGTTGGTTAATATTTGCTTTATGTATTTAGGGACTCCTATGTTGGGTGCATAAGTGCTTGCAAGGGTTTGTATCTTCTTATTTGATTGATCCCTTTATCATTACATAATGTACTTTGTTTCATGTTGTAGCCTTTGTTTTTAAGTCTATTTTGTGTTAGATAAGTATTGCTATCCCAGCTTTCTGTTTGTTTGTTTTCATTTGCATGACATTTTTTTTCTATTTCTTTACTTTTAGTCTGTGTGTGTCTTTCAATCTGAAGTGGGTTTCCTGTAGGTAGCATATGTATGGGTGTTGTTTTCTTATCCAGTCAGTCACCCTATGCCTTTGATTGGAACATTTAATCTATTTACATTTAAAGTAATTGGATAAATATCTAGTTATTGCCATTTTATTATTCATATATTTAATTTTTTTCGTCTTCAACTTAAAGATTTCCCTTAACATTTCTTGTAAGACTGGTTTGGTGGTGATGAACTCCTTTTTCTTGTCTGAGAAGCTCTTTATCTCATGATTAACCCATTCATTGTTTAGTAGCATGTTGTTTAGCCTCCCTGTGTTTATATATTTTCCATTTTTTTTTCCTTGTAGTTGATTTCCAGTTTCATACTATTGTAGTTGGAGAAGACATGTCATATGACTTATTTTCTGGCCTAACATGTGGTCTATCCTGGAAAATGTTCTATGTGCACTTGAGAAGAATGAATATTCTGCTGCTTTGGGGCGAAATGCTCTTAAAATATCAATTAAATCCATCTTTTCTAGTGTGTCATTTAAAACTGTTGTTTCTTTGTTGATTTTCTGTCTGGAAGACTTGCCCATTGGTTTCAACGGAGTGTTAGTCTTCCGCTATGAGTGTATTACTGCTGATCTCTCCCTTTATGTTGGTTTATTATTGGTTTATATATGTAGATGCTCCTATGTTTACTAGAGTTATGTCCTCTTGTTGCATAGATCTCTTTATTACTATGTAATGACCTTCTTTGTCTCTTATTACAGCTTTTGTTTTAAAGTTTAAGTATTGCTACTCCAGCTATTTTTTATTTCCATCTGCATGAAATATCTTTTTCCATCCCTTTACTTTCAGTCTGTGTGTGTCATTTGATTTGAAGTGAGTCTCTTGTAAACAGCATATATATATAGATTGTTTTCTTATCCGTTCAGCTTCATTATGTTTTTTGATTGGAACACTGAATCTATTTACCTTAAAAGTGATTATTGATAGGTACATAATTATTGTCATTTTATTTTTCACATTTATGAATTTTTCCCCTTACTTCTTTTATAGAAGTCCCCTTGACTTTTTTTTTTTTTTTGCAATTCTAACTAGAATGGTTATAATCGAAAAAATTGAAAACAAGTATTGGTGAGAATTTAGAGAAACTAGAATCCTCAAACATTGCTGGCTGGAAGGTAAAATAACTATTTTACATAGTTACTATGGAAAACAGTTTGGCAGTTCCTCAAAAAGCTAAACATAAAATTACTCAAAAAAATAAAAACAAGGACTCTCATAAATATTGTATGCCAATGTTCACAGCAGTATTATTCATAATAGTAAAAAGTATAAACAATCTAAATACTTATCAATGGATAAATAAACAAATTGTGATATATGCATGAGATGGAATATTATTCATACATAAAAAGAATGAAGCACCAATACATGCTAAAATATGAACAAACCTGGAAACCATAATGCTAAATAAAAGAAGACAGACAAAAAAGGTCACATATTGTATGATTCCATTTCTATGAAATGTCCAAAATAAGCAAGTCCACAAAGACAGAACAGAGATTGATGGCTACTAGGGCTTGAGGGGGGGGGCGGAAATAGAAAGCAACTGCTTATGAGTGAGGAGATAAAAATGTTATGGAATTAGATAGAGATGGTGGTTGTGCAACACTATGAATACGCTAAAAATATTACTCAATTATTCACTTTAATGTGGTTAATTTTATGTTATATGAATTTTACCTCAATAAAAAATTAATATCAAAATTTACAAAAAGAAAAAAATTCTTGTCTAACTTTATTCATTTTAATTATTACATGTCTTGGTGTGTTCTTCTTTATGTTCATCATTTGGGGGCTTCCTGTGTTTCCTATACTTGTATTTCTCTTTCTTTTACTGGGTTAGGGAAGTTTTTAGTCATTATTTCTTCAAATAGATTTTCAATTCCTTGCTCTCTTGCTTCTCCTTTGGTACCCCTATAATGCAAATGTTGATATGTTCGATGTTGTCTCAGAGGTACCTTAAACTATTCTTATATTTTTCTTATCTTCTGTAATTCCAATTGGACATTTTCTGCTATCTTGTCTTCCAAATTACTGATATGATTCTCTGCTTTATGTATTCTACTGTTGATTCTCTCTAATGTATTCTCTATTTTGGTTATTGTATTCTTCATTTCTGACTGGTTCTTTTTTATGGTTTTTGTCTTTTTTAGTAAGTTCTCACTGAGACCATCTATGCTTTTCCTAAGTTTATTGAGCATCTATCCTTATAACCAACCAGTGATTTAAACTCTGTATATGGTGGATTCTCTGCCTTTATTTTATTTAGTTATTTATGAAACTGTCTTCTATTTTTTCATTTCAGACATGTTTCTTTGTCTTCTCATATTGGCTGCCTCCTTGTGTTTATTTCTATGTATTAGATAGATCTGCTATACCTCCTAATATTGGCAGATTGGCTTTATTTAGTAGGTGTCCTGTGAGGACCAGCGGCATAATCTCCCTGATCATTTGAGCTGGATGATCTAAGAGTATCTTTTCTGTGGATTGTGTGTGCCCTCTTCCTGTATTTGACCCTTGATTGCTGTTGGCATGTCAGCGGTTTCAATTGACCTTCAGGTTGACTGGCTATGAGTATTGGTCATAACTCTATGGACAAGTTTTTGTGCATCATTGATGCCAAGAATTGGGATTAACTATAGCAGGACTTTGTTTCTTGCTGAGTTCATCTTTTTGGTGTGTTTTTTTTATGGAGCTAACTGGATGGTCCTCTGGTGTGGTCTGAAGCCAGCTACCAGATGTGTCACTTCTGGGGCCTCTTGGGAGGGCCTCGATAGAGCCCTAAATCAGCTTTTTCCTATCTTTGACCCAGAACTATTTTGTAGGAGCTACAATGTAATCTGCATTTGGTAGCTGTCTTGAATGGGATTGGAGACACCTGGGAGAGACTAGGCTTGGAACTGAGGCCAGCTTCCACTAGAGCTAGGCTGGAGCTCTCTTAGCAGGAAATACTGAACATCCCAAGGCCACCTACTTCTTGTTTGCAGTTTGTGGACCTTTCAGAGATTTTATGCAAGGCTTTAGCTTGGACCAAGGCTGGCCACTTGTGAGGAACAGCTCCTAAAAGAGGTCTGGGCCTCTGTGAGAGTGGGTGGGGCAGGGTCTCAGGAAATCACCAGCATGGATAAAGCACTGTTAGCTAGTTTGATGGAGACTCAGATATAGTGCCTACCTGGGCCTGCAGGCAGGGTCGAGGGTGAGCTCAGACAAGAAATAATGGCACCTGACTACCAACTGAATGAAAGGAAGGTTAAAAAAAGAAACAACACTTTTATCCTGGCCAGAGCTGACCTTCCATCCATTACTCTGAAGTCAGAACGCACATTCTTATCAAATGTGCATGATATTTTCTCCAGGATATACTAATATTAAGCCAAAAACATTCTCAAGAAAATTAAAAAGATTGAAATAATACAAGTTATCTTTTCAGACACAATATAATGGAATAAGAAATCAGCCACAGAAGGAAAACTAAAAAATATATAAATATGTGGAAATTAAAGAACATAATCTTAATCAATGTACTAAAGAAGAAATCACAAGAGAAATTAAAAAAATAAATTTAGATAAATAAAAAATAAATGAAACAACATATGAAAACTGTGAGATGCAAAAAGTGTTCTTTAAAAGAAATTTATAGCTATAAATGACTACATTAAATAAAGAAGATGTCAAATTCATAACCTAATTTAACACCTTAAAGAACAAGAAAAAAAAGACTAAACTAAATTTAAAGTTTGTATAAAGAAGGAAATTATAAAGATTAGAGGGTAGATAAATGAAATTTATTTAGAAAGATAGAGAAGATGTAGTTAACTAAAATCAGAAATGTGAGTGAAATATTACTACCTATCTTATATAAAAAGAATTACAGGAAAATTCTATAAATTTGTTTTGCCAACAAGTTAGATAACCTAGATGAAATGGACATATTCCTAGAAACACAAAATTTACTAAAGACTTAAAACAGGTAAAGAAATTGAATCAGTAATCAAAAACTTCCCAACAAAAGGAACATTCTGGACCAGATATTTACTTCACTTGTTATTTCTACCAAATATTTAAAGAATAATTAATACCAGTCCTTCTCAAACTCTTCCAAAAAAAAAAAAGGAAAAGAAGACTTTCTATCTCATGCCCAAGGCCAGAGTATCCCTAACAGGAAAATAAGCAAAGA
The DNA here is from genome assembly GCF_000325575.1 of Pteropus alecto. Taxonomy (NCBI): domain Eukaryota; kingdom Metazoa; phylum Chordata; class Mammalia; order Chiroptera; family Pteropodidae; genus Pteropus; species Pteropus alecto. The sequence goes on along the minus strand of NW_006438867.1, from coordinate 881,215 downwards.
TATTACAATTAAAGAAAACCACAGGACAATATATATAAACATAGATGCAAATATTATCAAAAAAATACTAACAAGCTAACATTATATTAAAAAAAATTTAAAAACATTATATTAAAAAAATGGGTAAAGGGGGTGTATTGTCTATTTACAAGTCGCCAAGAAAGTAGATCTTAAAAGTTCTCCTCACAAGAAAATTAAATTTGTGATTATGAATGGTAATGAATGCTAACTAGACTTATTACAGTAATTATTTTGCAATGTATACAAATATTGAATCACTACATTGCACACCTGGAAATAACATAGTGTTATATGTCAAACAAACAAACAAACAAACAAACAGTTTGCATAGGAATCTCTTGAGTAATTTTAAAAACATTATAAATTACATATTAATTGCAAGTGTTATTTATCTGAAAAAGACAAGGATAGTTCCACATAAGGAAATCAGTTAATGTCACATATTGCATTAATCTTAAATCTCAAATCTTCAAAATACTGCTGTAAGTAATTAAGAAAGACCTAAATAAATAGAAATGCATTCTGTGTCTATGAATTGAAAGATAACACTTTTCAAATGGCAATGGTACTTAAAGTAATGTAAAAAATTTAAATGCAAATCAATTAAAATCCCATTTTTTTTTCAGAAATGGAAAAATTCATCCTAAAGTTCATATAAAATGGAAATTAATACCAGGTAGTCAAAACAATTTTGAAAAAATAAAATAAATTTGGAGTCACAATTTACAACTGCAAAAGTTATTACAAAACTGCAGTAATAAAAAAAATGTACAATTGGCAATAATACAGACATATAGATCATTGGAATAAAATTTAAGTTTAGAAACAAACCCATACACCTATGGTCAATTGATTTTTAATAAAGGTAACATAATTGGAAAATAATTGTCTTTTTAACAAATGGTGCTGGGAAGATTAAATATTCACATGAAAAAAAATATTGGACTCCTGGCCCACATCATATATAAAAAGTATTTCAAAATGGATCTATTATTTAAATATAAAAGCCAAAACTACAGAAATCTTAGAAGAAAATGTGGGGAAATCTTCAAGTCCTTGGATTTGACAACGAATTCTTAGAGGTGACATGAAGAACATGAGCAACAAAAGAAAAAAATACATAAACTAAAATTTATCAAGTTTAAAAACTATTGTGCATCAAAGAACATTATTAAGAAAGTAAAAACAGAATAAAAATATTTGCAAATAAGATACTAATAAGGAATTTATATTTAAAATGTATAAATAATTATTACAGGTCAATAATGAAAACACAAATAATCCAATTTAATAACGGGCGATATATTAAATAGACATTTGTCCAAAGAAGGTATAAAGTGATCTAGAAGTACATTCGAAGATGTACGTCATTAATCAATAGAAAAATGCAAATTTAAACCAAAATAAGATACCACTTCTGTTCCACTAGAATGGCTAAAATCAGTAAACAAACAATAGGAAGTATTGATGTGGAGAATTTGCAACCCTCACACATTGCTTGTGGGAATGTTAAATGGTGTAATCACTTTGGAAAACCTAATGTCAATCATTGAGTTATTAAATGACTTGGAAATTTTAATAAGTAAAGAGAGAATTTAAAATACATGACCACATAAAAATGTGTACGTGAATGTTTATATCAGCATAAAATAATAATAATAATAATTCAATTTTCATTAACTCATTAATCAATAAACAAATGTGGTATATCTATACAACAGAATATTCTTCTGACATAAAAAATAAACTATTTATGCATGTTACAACAGCAATGAACCTTAAAATGTCTACTTATGAAAGATCACATGTTCTATAATTCAATTTGCATAAGCAAATCTAGAAATAGAGTGTAGATTAATAGTTCTCTAGAGCTGAGGGTTGTGACTAATGGTGAGTGACTATTAATGAGTATGAGTTTTCTTTTGGAAGTGATAGAAATATTCTAATATCAGATATGGTGGAATAACTGTGAATCTGCTAAAAATCATTTAATTTTACACTTAAAATGGGTAAATTTTATGGCATTTAAATTGTATTTCTAGTCTATGGCCATGCTACCCTGACCAAGCCCAATCCTTTCTGACCTCGGAAGCTAAGCAGGGTCGGGCCTGGTTAGTACTTGGATGGGAGACCACCTAGGAAGACCAGGTGCTGTCGGTGTAAAAAATAAAAAAATAAAGGTCTTAAGCTGATAAGGTCCTTGCAATCTGTGAGGTCAACCAAAGGTTGCTTTGCCTAAAAAAAATAATAAACAGAATAATAGACATTGTGAATTTAATTAACCCCGGGCCACTGACCGGCACTAGTCCATGGCCTGTTAGAAACCAGGCCACACAGCAGGAGGTAAGCAGCAGGAGAGCAAGCAAAGCTTCATCTGCATTTGCAGCTGCTCCCCAGCACTAGTATCACCACCTCAGTTGCACCTCAGATCATCAGGCATTAGATTCTTATAGGAGCACCAGTCCTTGGTGCCAAAAATGTTGGGGACTACTGCTCTGACACGTCCTTTATTTCAGTCTTCTTCTTACATCAGAATCTTTTATCTATGTTTGAACTTTTCCTGGTTTCTCATGTTGGAGACAAATTTAAAAGAACACTTCAAGATCTAAATATAAAACCTGAAGCAATAAATTGCATAGAAAAACACATATATACTAAAATTATTGACCTTGGATTTAGAGAAGATTGTATGATTTTGACCTCAAAGATGAAGCAAAAATAAATGAATGGTACTATATCAAATTAAAATGCTACTGTACAGCAAAAAACAAAACAAAAAACAACAACAACAAAATCAACAAAATAGGCAACCAACTGAATGGGAGAAAATATGTGTAAACAATGCCTTCCTTCAATGGGAGATAATATTTAAAATATATAAAGAACTCATGCAACTCAACAACAAAAAACAAACAATACAATTAAAAAATAACAGGGGACCTGAACAGGCACTTCTCCCAAGAAGACATACAAATGGCCAACTGACATATAAAAAGATGCTCAACTTCACTAGCTCTTAGGAAAATGCAAATCAAAACTACAGTGAGATACCACCTCACACTTGTTAGAATGGCTATTGTCAATATGACAAGTAACAAGTGATGGAGAGGCTGTGAGGAAAAAGAAACCCCCATATACTGATGGTGGATGTATAAATTGGTACAGCCATTATGGAAAACAGTATAAAGTTTCCTCAAAAAATTAAGACTAGAATTACCAATCCCTCTTATAGGCATCTACCCCCCAAAATTGAAAACATTTATGTATCAAGATATAAGCACCCCGATATTTAAGCAACACTATTCACAGTGGCCAAAACATGGAAACAACCAAAGTGCTCTTTGACAGATGATTTGGATAAAGATATGGTACATATAAACAATGAAATATTATTCAGGCATAATAAGAAATGAAATACTGCCATTTGTGACAACATGCATGGATCTTGGATCATCATGCTAAGCAAAATGAACCATACAGAAGAATTAAGAACCATATAAATTCACTCATATGTGAGATGTAAAACTGAAAGCAATACATGAACAAGATAAACAGAGACTCATAGACACAGACGATAGTTTAGTGGTTATTAGGGGAAAGCAGGGAATGGAGGGTGGGGAGGTAGGTAAAGGTCAAGGGGGTCAAATATATGGTGATGGAAAAAAATTTAACTTCGAGTGGTGAACACACAATGTAATATACATATGACATTATTGAATTGTACACTTGAAACCTATATAATTTTATTAACCAATGATCCCATATAAATTTGATTTAAAAAATTAAAAAAATAAAAATGTACCTCAGAGAGAATGTAATAAATACTAAATATATTGTGGAAACTAAATTTTTGGTATATGAAAATCTGGTATTTGTCTAATTTTTTAACAATAAAGTGTATGGCTTTTTCTTTTTTGTCTTTCACTTATAATTTCTAATACTCACTTTGTTTTTTTTGTTCTCAATTTGAATTACATGTCTATTTTTGTTACTGAACAAAAGTAGTCTCTCTAAAATTTCATCTTGTAACATGTAGTTACTTCTCTAAAGTGTCTTTTAATTTTGAATTCCATCTGGCGAAGTACTGGCTACCTCTCCAGTGTCTGTCATGGAATTAATGATAATGCCCACTAATTCATCTCACAAGTCAGACTTGCCAATTTTCTCTCAAGGCTTTGGAAGAAATTAATTTGATTTTTGTTCTAGTGTTCTTTAAAGACGTGCATTTTAGAATAGCTATTCCAAAAGTCTCCAAGGATTTATACTATGAAATTGCTCAATGAAAGATGAATTTTTGTGATTTTTAGTAAATGTTAAGAACATTAAGTATTTAAAAGAGTAGATAAGTTAGCAACTTGAAAGACAATAGTTAAAGTCAAAATACCTTTATTGATAAAACTGCACAAATAATGTAAGAGTTAGTGCAGAGTTTAAATAAAATTATTTAATGCAATAAATATCTCAGAAACAAATTTATACTATCACATATCTTAGGAAAAACAAAATAGAAATGATAAAAAGTGATTATTCAGGTCAATGTTAAATCTGTTTGAATACTGATTTTATTATAATAATACTCATGCATTTCATGCATTTCATGCATTTCAAAATTTCATGCATTACAATACTACATAGTCATGTTTTAAAAACACATATTAAGAAGAGAAAATTATTTAGAGTTAATCAGAAAACTCCATCAACATTTTGCTGTTTTCTTTGATTCTTTGGCTATGTGTGTGTATATATTCAGCATCATTAAAATATATATATATATATATATATATATATATATATATATATATATACACACACACATATATATATATATTTTAATGATGCTGAATAAATACTATAATTTGAGTAGTGTGTGCTAAATTTAAAGGTATTTTTTCATTACATCATACTATATAGAAATAACAAACCAAAAACAAACATAAAAATGAAGTTAACCATATTTATTCCAGTTAATACTTTGATATAGTTGACTAAATTGTATTTTTCATGCATTTCAAAATTTTCAGTTCTCTTTTTAACATAATTATCTATTTTAATGACTTTTTATGTAAGAATGCATGTTCATTACACATAATATAGATATACGGATGTAGACATAGACTGAATTTTGTGCCCCCTCCAAATTTCTATATTGTTACCTAATCCCCAGTGTGGTGGTATTTGTAGGTAGTTAGGTCATGAGAGGAAAGCTTGCATGGGTGAGATTAGTGCCTTTATAAAAGAGGCACCAGAGAGCTTCTTTCTTCCTTCCATCATGTGAGGGTGCAGTGAAAAGACAGCTATCTATGAACTAGGAAGCAGGCCCTCAACAGACACTGAATCTGCCAGCTTCTTGATCATCTTGATCTTGGACTTTCCAGTCCCCAGAGCTGTTGGAAATATTTTTGTTTTATAAGTCACCCAGTCTATGATAGTTTTGTTATAGCAACCTGAATGGACTAATACAACACAAGTTTATAGATATAGGTAGATATATAGATATACAGTCAGTATTTTACAATCACATTTCTATATTAATAAATACAATCTAAAATATCATACATAAAGCCTGTATAATATCCCAATGCAGAAAATGTGGATGAAGAAAGAAAAAAATAAGAAGATAGGACACAAATTTTGATGTTAGAATGCTTGAGTTATCTCATTACTCTGCCACTGACAATGTGTCATGGGTTAGCTTTTGTAAACTCTTATCTGTAAAATGAGAAATAAGATAAAATTATAATAAATATGCAGTCATATCATGAGAACTAAATGTAATAATACAATGTATAAAATTTAGAAATGTGCTATATAGTAAACTTTAATAACATTTGATCATTTTCATCATTATGACAATTAATAAGCTAGTCTCTATTTGTTAACCATTTTTTCCAATTTTTCATTACTGTCAATCATACTCTGATGACTACATTTATACAATATATTTGCACAATTAATTATTCCCTTACAATAAAATTGAAAGAAACTTCCTTAGTTGAAGGGGAGCTACTTTTTAGGATCTTCTAATAAATTTCCAAATAATACTCTGAAAACATTTTGTTAATTTTCTCTCCCACCAAATGTGTACCAGAATGGCTGTTGTGACCCCCATCACCAAAATTAGGTTAATCATTATTTTAATTATGCACCAATTTTAAAAAATGTTTAAATAAATTAAATACAAATTTTAAATATTTTTTACAAACATTTATCAAATTTTTTGAAATTATCTCTTTATTTTTGTATGATAATTATTTTCTTATTATGATATAAACTTTTCTCTATTTTAAGTACACTTACACAACCCTCTCCACAGTCATTTCCTAAAAGTTTTGTCTTTTCATCCTCAGTGGTTTATTCTTTTTTGTCAAGTTTGGAATCTTATTTTCTAGTCCAAGAAAAACATTTAATTGGAGAATCTAGAATTTCTCTTCACTTTTCAAGATTTTCAAAAATGTATATTAATAAAATTTATATTGTAATAAAGTTCCTGCACATGCTTTAGGATTATTCTTTGTTTCCTTTTTTATCACTTGAAGTTGGATCTTATTTTGTACTAAATTTCTAATTTAGTACAGTGAGTTGATTATTATTGGTGTCATTTCTTTTTTTTTTCAATTTTGCTATTGTATTTGTAGTGTCCTCACTATCTTCCCTTATTTCTAGTTGCCTTTCTTGTATCAACTAATTCTCTCCTTATACATTTTGATTCTTCTTTCAAAAAGAGTACTAAAATCTTTAAAAATTGTTATTTTGCAGAGACTTACTTTCAAAGAAAATTTTTTTGAGTCTTGTACTTTCTATTTATTTTCCCTTTAAAAAACACATGCAATCTTTATGTTGTTGAAGATCAAAGAAGAGATTGGCTATAACAAATGTGTGATGATAATAATATTTAGCATTTATTAAGTACCTATTCTGTACAGTCATATTACACATGTTGTCCTCCATCTGCCTGCAACTCTGAAAGTTAGATATTATCATCATTTTACAGATAAGGAAACCGTGTCTTTAGTTTAAGTAACTTCCTTATTGTTACTCATACTTCTATTAAAAAGAAAAGTTGTTATTTAAACTAATGCCAATACCTCATCACTCAATATGCTTTCTTAAGTAATTATTTTCTTGTCATACTTAGTCTAAAGGATCTAACATTGGAATATAAGTTATTTGCAAAGACTTACAGAAATTTATCATCTATGGAAAGATAAATCATAATCGAACATCTGTGATATAGAATCAAATGTGTTTTTGAATAAAAAGTTCTGTAGAATGTGAAAAAGAGATAATCAAGATATTCCACCTAGGGTAATGGCAGATATTAGAACTTAAGTGAAGACATGTTACATTAGGAACACAGAGAAAGCAAGTTTGCTAGAGCAGGTGTTTATTTGGAGGAAAGTATCCACAAATAGTCATATTGTTTTCTAAATGATAATTGAGACTTCTAGAACCACACCTCTAGAATAACTTTTGGATACTTTGAATGTCTTGAATACCAAACTTTATTCTATAGAAAATCTGAGCATCAATAAATTTTTCCCATAAATAAATAGTGTTAAAAATAGCATTAAAAATGAATTGTGTATTCAGTTAAATAATCAATCTGTTTAAAGATGTTTACTGTGTACCTGTATTGGGCACAAAGATATCAGAATAAATAGTGTTACATTGCCTATTTCTGACCCTTTAGCAAATCACAAATAATTATAATAGAGTTATGAGCATTGAGTACACACAGAATGGGTTTATGAACAATGGTATATACCTAAATAGTTATAATACATTGAGGAGCATCATAGTATACAGTCATAAACACTGTTATAGGCATAGAACATAAATAAGGGAATCTTTAATCCTACCTGTGTAAAGGACTAGGAAAGCCTCATAGAGGTGTTGATTTGTGATAGGAACCAATGAAATTAATAGGATTCTGTCAGCTAGTAAAAAAAGAGGAAAGCAAATGACTACTTTTTCATCTTTTCATTATTTCCCGCCTTAATTAGCTCTAAGTCAAATTTAGAGAACAAGTTTTGTAATTAGAAAGCAGAGAGTGACATTGGGTCATATTGGCCATAGAAAGATAGTTGGACTCCTTACTATATTTCATATCTTAGACTGTTTTGTACCCCAAAATGTTTCTTATGAATGTGGAACTTTGATGAGTTTGGATCTTTAGTCTGATCTGTATTACCTATGCAGTAGATTTAGGATCAGACTACTCTTGGTGTTTCTAAAGAATGCTTCCAAACAGAAAAAAAAAAACAACTTATGTTTAAAATAAAGTTTTTAGAGGCCATAGCCAAACAGTAGTATAGGAGGTCTCGAGGCATTTGTGAAATAAGCAAATGGAATTTTGCATATATTCTGGCTTTTCTTTTTTAAAACTCTCTTTTTACTTATCCTTGGACCCTCTTGTTCTGTGGCATCTATCCTGATGTCCTTCATTAAAAATTTACTTGCTGGATTGGCTCCATAGTGTAATGGTTAGCACGTCTGCTTTACATGCAGAAAGTCCTGGGTTCACGCTCCAGGTAGAGCCACGGACCGTGCCCGGGGCCCTCACCTCGAGCATGTGGGAAGAGATGCCCCACCTTCAGAGATCCAGTTCTTAAGGAGAGATGGCAACGTCTGTAGGTCAGGGGTAGAAGTGCAGGGAGAGGGAATTAAAGAGGGGAAAAAAAATTCTCAAAAAAGTTACTTGCTCTCAATTAAGGATTAATTCACCTACACTTAATTTAGCTGATTATGGTTAAAACTATCCCTTTATGAAAAGGGCACCCTAAAAATTCAGAAAGATCTTTAAAGGTGAAAGCAGGCAGTCACTCATTGTGTGGTTTCATACTACACCATACTAATACCGTAATAAATACCATATTAAGTCTTTAATAGTTTATTATAGGTATCATGATAAATAGTTGAAGTAGATATTTAGGGTATGAAAAAGAGCTGGTCAAATTCTATACCATAAATTTATAGAATTTTATTCACTCTAATCATATAGTAAAACTGTATTATGAGGCTGTCTCACCTTTCAGACCTTAAAGGACTGTTCCTATCTGACAGAAATTACTAGTACAGTAGAGTAATTAAGAGCTTGAATTTATAATCAGATAGGCTTGGGATAACATACACTAGAGTTCAAATTCTGACTCTTCCACTTATGGGCTGCATAGATTTTGTCAAATTTCTCAATATTCCCAAGTTTCTTTCATTGAAAATGAGATAATATTATTTAAATTGAAAAATGAGTTAACTTATGCAAAATTTTAGTTAAGAGTTTGCTTCTTAGATGTTAGAAGCTAGTCTTCAAAACATAGATGTTGAAAAATATTAATACTGGGTGGTAAAGTTCAGGTAAATTTTCAGGACATTTTCTAAAGTTGATGCTTGTGGTAGTTTACAAAAATGACCACAAATATTTAGGAAAAACTCCCATTGAGATGTAAAGTTTATTTATTCAACTTTTGATTATCAACTGGCTTTGTGACTTGTTTGACCAATAAAATGTAGCTAAAGCGAAGTTACATTAGTTTTGATCCTATGATTGAAGTGTTCTTGAAGCTTCCTCTTTCAGAATTTTCAAAACTTTGTCAAGACTGTATGAATCAGGGTAGGCTAACCTCTTAGAATATGAGAGATCATGTATAATAGACATTAACCATCCCAGTTTTGCTCCCATAGAACATTATGTCCTTAGTCAATACAGCAATTGACAGTAGACACAACATGAACCCAAGACCAGCAAAATTATTGCCCAGCTCAAATTATAAACCTGATAAATTATGAATAAGTAATTGTTGTTTTAAACTACAATAATTTGAAATGATTTGTTATACAGCAAAAATTAACTGATATAATGCTATAATTAAAACATTATTTAGAATGGCCGGTACCTTTTTAAGTTTGTGTGAAAAAGGGAGATGTGTTTAAAAATTCATCCTGCATAAAATGTCGAGGGTGATTTATATTTTTTAGAAAATTTCAAGAAATTTTGCATACACATTTATGTAAATATCAGAGAAATATTTTAAAATAGATATGAAAAGTGTTTAAAACATTCCCTTAGTTTCATTTTGGGGCAATTTTGAGATTTGAAATAAAAGTCATGAATCAGATATTTTATGTGTAAATTCTTTAATACTAACAAAATTTATCATAGCATTAGTTGTTGAACATCTTGTATCTTGAATTATCTAACTTCTGCTTGTTTACACATAAATTATATGCTATAATAAAACTTTAGTTCATTGGTGTATACTCTAATTAGCTTAATTTTCATCATTTATTTCATTATTTGTTCCTGGTTATGTTGCCATTGTGTCAGTCTTTTGTGTTTTAAAACTGTAGATAGCTTAACTATTGGAAAAATAATAAAATCTTTGATGATTTTTAACTAAAAATCAATTGATTAAGGAAGGCTTAATTAGAAGATGCCATCATTGTGAAAAGTACCATAGATGTACAGATGGAAAAAGAACGATATCATAAAATGGTAGAAAAATAAATATAAATATATATTTCTGCTTTGAGATAAGCAACCACATTACATTGGAAAATTTTAGAGTGAGATGAATAGGTTTTATGGGGCTTCAAGACATAATTTGGCAGACTTTTTATTCCTTCCAATTTTCTATTACCAAAACAATTGTATAAAGCACTTCACCAATATCTAACTCTCAAGGGCTGTTTGTTAAGTTCTCACAATTATTTACAAATATTTATGATAACAATAACTCCTTCCATGCCATTTGTTTTGCCTAAAATGCTAGGTCTAATTTTATCCTTTCTAGGATATTTAATATATTAAACTGCCTTTCTCCTTTCAGTCAGATGATTACACTGATTTATAAAATGCTAATTTATAAAAAATAATCTTAGCGATCATCTAGTATAGTCCCTTCATTTTATGGATGGGAAAATTAGACAAAGAAAAGTGAGTTTTTTTTCCTCCTGACTGTTTCTCATAAAGGTCACAAAATTTATTTTACCTTTTAAAAACGTTTTAAAAAACATATAAAAGAAATCACATGTTGTAATATATATATGTGTATGTGTGTGTGTGTGTGTGTGTAATATATATTTTAAGTGTCATGCTTTTATTTTCTTTCTTGTAGACTTTCTATTATTAAACTAAGGCATAAAAATACAGTAAGGGAAAAGTTGATCATCCTAGAGATAAGAAGTCTGTAGAGTAAGACAAGTCTGAAGCTGGCCACCAGGTGTGTTGTTTCTAGGACCTCTTGGGAGGGACTCTTTTTCAGGACAAGGTCAGCTGCTGCCTCTGTACTGCCTAGAGCCACTTGGTATGAGCTACAAAGTGATCTGCAGAGAATTGCCACTTCTGCTGGTCTTGAAATTGCCTGGGAGAGACTAAGCTGCAAACACAGGCCAGCAGCAAGAGGTACAGGGCATGCTTAGACTGATACTGCTTGTTTGGAGTTTGTAAAACTTTGAGAGATTTTAGGATAGTCTACAGCAGGAGCCAAGACAGCATTTGTATGGAAAGGCAGCTGGAAGCAACTTGGGTGGGCCCACAAGTTAGGTGAGATGAGATCTCAGGGAATTACCAGGAAAGGGCTAACAGTATTAGCCAGGTTAATAAGAGTCTTAGATATGGCAGCTGCTGCATCTGCATGCTGTGTGTGTTGGGAGGGCTTAGAAAAGAAACCATGACTATTGCCAGCAATTCTGTCTGGGAGAAAGCTACCCTTTCAGCCCTTGCCCTGAAGACAGACAAATCAGTTCCTTTCTGTACATCTCCAGAACTTTTTGTGCTATTGCTTCAGAGAGTGAGTTCAACAGCAAATAGGTTTGTGTGCCTAGGACTCCAGTTGCCCTTTGTCTCAATCAGTCACAATCTCTGCTGGTCTTCACAGCCAGAAATCACGGGACCCCTCTTCCTGGCACTGAAGCCCTGGGCTGAGAATCCTGTTGTGAGTCTGAGACTCACCGCTCCTCTGGGGGAACTTCTGCAGCCGAGATATCCCCCCGATTTTTAATGGCAGCACGTAGGTGTGAGACCAGCACATTTGTGTCTCCATCCCTCCAAACAGTCTGGAGGTGGCTTCCTTTGTATATTCTTAGTTATAGGACTTCTGTTCTTCTATAGCATTTTATTAAGTGTTTTAATCATGAATGGATGCTGTATCTTGTCAAATGCTTTTTCTGCATTTGTTGATTTTTGGGGGTTTTTTTTGTTGTTGTTGTTTATATAATTTTTATCCTTTATTTTGTTTATGTGGCACATCACATTGATTAATTTGCCTATGTTGAGCTGTCCTTGTGCCCCTGGAATGAACCCCACTTGACTGTGATGTATAATCTTTTTAATGTATTATATTTAATTTTCTGATATTTGTTTAAAATTGTAGCATCTAATTCATCAGAGATATTGGTTTATAAATTACTTTGTTATCCTTACCAGCTTTTGGTAGCAGAGTAATGTTGGCCTCACAAAATGAGTTAAGAATTGTTCCTTCTTCTTCATTTTTTGGAAGAATTTGAGAAGAACAGGTAATAATTTTATTTTAAGAATTATTGAAGTGCACTAAAAGTACCTTAGGTTTGATAACATGAAATGAATCTCATGGGCTTGATACTTTTCTAACTTCAGGATTGGATTAATGTCTAAGAAAACATGCAGGCAAAATAGACAACAGGTAATCCAGGTGTAGTACATCGAATCATGAGAATAAGGAATTCTGAGAGTTTAGTAAAAGTCAAACTGAACTATAATCCTTGCCTACTGATAGTAATTATGTCATATGAGTATGTGGAAATCAATTTATATTGAAAATGCTGACTGGGTAGACAGCATGATAAAGACAATCTGAAATATAAGAAGATTTCAAGAGGAGGTTCATTATTTAAAAAAGGAGTTGAAAAGTGAAACATCTGAAGATCTTGTGGTCAGAGATTTATATACAAATGTAAAACACTTTCAAATGGTAATAAATATGTTGTTTTATCCAAAAAGGAGGGTGAATAAAATGTAGCGCAGGCAGATATGCTGATTAGATGAAGAGTCTAAGAAGTCAGTTTTATCATTATTGTTAATAAAAAAGAAATAAAATTATTTCATAAGTATTTATTTCATAAGTACCAATATTTTAAAAAAGAATATCCTTGATAATCTATCATAAGTACTGACTTATATTTAGAAAAATGTGAAGTGCTATTTAAAATTAGAAAATGGCATTAATTATAGGATTCCAAGCATAAATCTTGGCCATCATAGGTATAAGTACTCTGCCACTAAATTGATGCCCATTATTCAATGTTATAAAAGGTATTCTTTATTTTAGACAAAGAAAAATATTACGTAATAAAAAAGGAATCAATTCAACAAGAGGACATAAACCTAGTAAACATTTATGCACCTAACATAGGAGAACCTACATATATAAAGCAAATATTGATAAAAATAAAGGGAGAGATCAACAATAATATAGTCATAGTGGGGTACTTTAATACTACATTGACACCAAGGGATATATCTTCCAGATAGAAAATCAATAAGGAATAAATGTCCTTAAATGATACACTAGATCAGATGAATTAAATTAATATTTCAGAGCATTTCATTCCAAAGTAGCAGAGTATACATTCTTCTTAAGTGCACATGAAACATTTTTCTGGGTAGACCACATATGGTCACAAAACAAGTTTTAATAAATTTAAGAAGATTGAAATCATATCAAGTGTATTCTCTAATCACAATGCTATGGAACTAGAAATCAATTATAAGAAAAAAAAGTGCACAAATGCATGGAGAATAAATAACATAATACTAAACAATAAATGGGTTAACAATGAAATTTTAAAAAATCAAAATATAACTGGAATCAAATGAAAAGAGAATATAATGACCTGAATTTTGGGGAAACATGACAGAGTGAGAGACATCCCTAAATGAAACAACTACAAGCTGAACATCTAAAACTCAACAAAAAATACCCAAACTGCACACCAGCACATCTAAGCATGGGATCTGCACATGAGAGCTAACACAGGTCAGAAATCCAGCTGTCCAACGGTGGACTGGGAGAAACAAAGAAGCTGCCTCTAGCAGCCACTTGAGCTCCCTGCAGGAGGAGGGGGAGGGGTGAAGGTGCAGCAAGTTCCTTGAACAACCCTGCCTGGAAATGCTACGAGTTCCCTGCAGCAGGTGGCAATGCCCAGTCATCAGGGCAGAAAGCAGAGAAGCGAGACGGGACTGCAGAGAAACAACAGTTGATTTTTACTGGCAAAACCGAGACTGAGCCGCAGCCCCAAACTCCCAACACAGAGGGCCTCTCCCTCCATATTCGCCGAGACCAATCACTGCAGAGCCTTACGGGAATCTGAGCAAATGCTGCTGAGACTGTCACTGACATTGACAGGGACTGAAACTGAGGGTAGGGAGCACGATTAAATATCTATAAAAAAAAAAAATGTAAAGGCATTTTAAGGTTTTAGATAAAGAAGGAATCCAAGAGGCTTAGATACCACCTACTGGAAACCAAAAGAAAAGCACCTTCTTTGCAACAGGGTAAAGTGAGATCTTCATAAAATAAACCTTTTCTGGAAAAACGGCAGAATACACTTCCATTAATGCCCAAGCAGAGAAACAGTCTATTAAACACCATGAACACACAGGTGACAAGGCATCTCAGAAAGATAGAGAAAAATCTCCAGAAAATAAGCTTACAGACATAGAAATTTGCGAATTAAATGACAGAGAATTTAGGATGGTACTTCTCAAAAAACTCAATGCTTTCCAAAAAGAGTCATATCAACAATTTCAGGAATTGAAAAAAAAAAAAAACAACTAGATGAGCAGAGCAAGGAGATTGGAACCCTCAAAAAGAACAGAATAGATCTTCTGGAGATAACACACACACACATACACACACACACACACACACACACACACACTGCAAAATTTGGAAAATGAAATAGCAAAATTGGGAAATAGAGTCGACCAAATGGAGTAAAAGATCAGTGATGTCGAAGACAGAAATCTAGAAATGAATGAGAAGAAAGAAGAGAGAAACCAAAGTATGAAAAATAATGAAAGAGAAATTCAAGAACTACCTGATATCATCAGGACAGGAAATATAAGAATAAAGGGCATTATCAAAGTTGAAGAAAAGGAACAAGGATGAGAAAGCATTTTCAAAAAAATAGTAGATGAGAATTTCCCAAATCTAAGGAATGAGCTGGAGCTTAGAATTCAAGAAGTCAACAGAACACCCGATTATCTCAACCCAAAAAAGGCCTTCTCTAAGACACATTGGATTAAAGTTATCAAATATCAATGACAAAGATAGAATTCTTAAGGCAATCAGGTAGAAAAAAATGGTAATCTATAAAGGTAAACCCATTTAATTATCCTCGGACTTCTCAGCACAAACATTACAAGCCAGAAAGGAACTACCAACCTAGAATAATGTATTCAGCTAAACTTTCCTTTAGATATGAAGGAAAAATTAAGACGTTTCCAGAAATATAAAAACTGAGGAAATTCTACACTACAAAGCCTGTACTGTAGGAAATACTCAAAATGCAAAAAACAAACAAACAAAAAAATTAAGAGTAAAGTGACTATCAGCCAAACAGAAGCAAAAGAGTGCAACCCTTACCAAGAACAGGGCATTATAAGCTTAAATAATAAGAAGAGAATTGTTATGACAAGAAAGTAATGAACGTTCATCATACATAGGGATGAATTGAGATAACAATGACAGAAAAGGAGGTGATTTAAAGATCCAAATTCGCAAAGGGGAATGGAGATAAGGCACTCACAGAAGAAAATGGATGACTGTTTATATATAATTATCCTTTTCGTATTCGTAATGGTAACCACATACCAAAGATTTAGAACTGAAGCATATAACATAAAACAGAAGAACCAGAGGCAAAACCTGCAAAAGCCAACCAAAATAAAGAAAACAGAAACACAAGGACAAGGAAGCAATGGAAACACAAAACTACCAGAAAGCAAAAGATAAAATAGCTATAAGAAGACTTCATATTTCAAAAATCTCCCTAAATGTAAATGGACTGAACTCACCAATAAAAAGGCACAGAGTTACAGATTGGATCAAAAAACAAAACCCAACCATATGCTACCTCCAAGAGGCACATCTTGGCTCCAAAGACAAATATAGACTCAAAGTGAAAGGGTGGAAAATGATATTTCAAGAAAATGGCATTCGGAGAAAAGCGGGAGTAGCAGTATTAATATCAGAAAAATACACTTCAAAATAAAAAAAGGTAAAGAAAGATACTAAGGGATGCTTTATAATGATAAAGAGAATCATGCACCAAGAAGACATAAGACTTATTAATATCTATGCTCCCAATCAGGGAGCCCTGAAATATGTAAAGCGATTACTAACAGAACTAAAGGGAGAAACAGACCAAAACACTATCATAGTAGGGGACCTAAATACCCCATTGTCGGATATGGACAGATCATCCAAACAGAAAATCAATAAGAAAACAACGTCTTTAAATGACATATCAGTCCAGCTAGACATAATTGACATTTATAGAGCCTTCCATCCCAAAACAGCTGCTTCTACATTCTTCTCTAGTGCACATGGAACATTCTCAAGAATTGACCACATACTAGGACACAGAGATAGCCTCAAAAAATATAAGAGGGTTGAAATCATACCGACCATATTCTCTGATTATAATGCTTTGAAACTAGAGATCAACTGCAAAAAGGAAGAACCACAAATACATGGAGATCAAACAACATACTACTGCAGAATAACTGGATCAGAGAAGAAATAAAAAGAAACATCAAGAGATACAAAGAAATGAATGATAATGATAGTACAACATATCAAACTTTTGGAACATGGCAAAAGCGGTCGTAGGAAGAAAGTTCATATCATTACAAGACTATCTCAAAAAACAAGAATGAGCCCAAATAAACAACCTAACGCTTCATCTGAAAAAACTAGAAAAGGAAGAAAAATGAAGTCTAAAGTCAGCAGAAGGAAAGAAATCATCAAAATTAGAGCAGAAATAAATTAAATTGAAAAGAAAAACAATAGAAAAATAAAAGCCACAAAAAGCTAGTTCTTTGAAAAGTTTAATAAAATTGACAACACTCTGGCTAGACT